>NW_024081160.1:500434-535175 GCF_003009895.1 Hyaena hyaena
GGCAGTCAGCACAGAGCCCGACGCGGGGCTCGAACCCACGAACCGCGAGATCATGACCCAAGCGAAAGTCGGACACTTAACCGACTAAGCCACCCAGGCGCCCCGTTTTTAAGACTTTTCTAACATGATGCCCATATAAGAGCTCACCTAATACAGGAGATATGCTGACAAAGACTTCAGCCCGACCTCTCCCTAAGTCCATGACACAGGAGCCTCACACAGTGGACCATGAAGGGAGGCAGTCCAAAGGCCACTGTCACTTCCAATGCCAGGACAACAAATCAGCGCATGGCCTGGGGCCAATCCGGGGATATTGCTCTACGGATGAAGGTCCATTGTCGCTAACTGAGGACTAGCCACCAGTGCTTTGAATCACAGGTGATCTAGGGTTATCAGTTCTGTCGTTACTCATCCCTTGTCCTGAAATTTTAAGTGTGATATACGCTTACCCCGACCACTGGTGTTGGTTATATTTTTATTATGAGTTTGTGTTATAAAAGGAATAATGGCCTTCAAAGATGTCCATGTCCTAATGCCTGAATCCTGAGAATGTCACCTTACATGGCAAATCAGGGAGTTAGCAGATATGATTATGTTAAGAACCTTGAGATGGGGATTTCCCAATTGGACCGCATCTCATCAAATGAGTCCTTGAAAGTAGAGAGCTTTTCATGGCTGTGGTTGGAGAAATAAGTGACCATAGGAAACAGGTCATAAAGATACAGTGTTGCAGGCTTTGAAGATGGAGACAGAGTATGTTATATTTTTTCATGAGGTGGTCAGTCAGGTACAATCAGTCCCCAGAAGAGGGGACACAGAAAAGATGCAAGAAAATGCAGTTTGTTTGCAAACTCACAAATCCCAGAAAGACAATCACTGTGTGATCTGAGGGGCCACATGCAGGGTGTAGCAAGGGGACAGACTCAGGCCAAATGGATCCCAGAGCAAGGACCCTTAGGCAAGTGCCTTCACTGGAGTCAGCATGAAGTACACCAAGCATGAGGGGATTTCCTGGTGCCTGCGGATGGAAACCAGGTCACAGTGAAGGGAAGGCAGAAGACAACTTAAGGCAGGGGCTACTCTAACCACATGGGAACACTCATCACGTGGGAGGACCATTCACAGTCTGTTTGTGGAGATACTGAGGCAGCAAGAAAATATGGAATTTTACAAATTATGATATAATGGGCCTTGTGGGGCCTCCACACCAATGATCCTGGTTAGGATGGATAACACTTGTCATCTGGAACATTGTGGAAATGTTAAAGGTGATGGGGACAGCATGACTCAGTCCATGAAAGACAAGCTTTATTAAAGGTGACAAGTTGGAAGAGTCCTCTCAGACACATGATGAGGGTTTGAACTCACTTTACACTTTGTGGGAGAAAGCCCTAAGAAGGGGTCAGGCTCCTTTGGATTAAGAGACTCTTTGGAAGACTTGACTACATCATGAAAGACCTTTACCTCTTGGCCTATTCCTTGTCACTAGGTCGGCACCTGCCCAGAGCCATTAATGTACATGGAGCAGGAGGTGCCATGAATAGCACAAACCCCTCCTTCCCTCACTAGTAATAGTCAAGAGCCATTCTGTTATCCATGATCAGGTGGCCCCTGGGGACCCTGGCAAGTGTAGGAGCCATTTACTGAACCTCTCTGTGCCTTACCTTTGTTATTTTTAAGATAGGCATAATAGGTAGTATCTCCTATTTATACCATAAGAACTAAGTAAGTTGATACTAGAATAGTATTAGAATAATAGTGTGCATATAGTTAGGACCAATGAACAGTGTTGCTATTATTATTTTTCTCCTTGTAATCACAGCTCCTGACATGCATCTCAAAGGGAAAACTTTGGAGGAAAAACATAAGCAGCCAATTAAAAGGCATTGATTTAGATGCACAAACTTGGGGACTGAAAGAACCTTGGCTACTATCTGATCCAAATTCCTCAGTTTCTGAAACAGGGAGGAAAGTGTTTGTTTTGTACCGAATGCTCTCAGTGAGTTAGCATCAGGGAGTGGCTAGAATCAAGAATGGAACATACTGGATCAATGGACTTTCTATGCCAATGTGACCTCTCTCTAGACTCTTCTGTCAGAATCCAAGTGACAAATTTATTCGAAAACCATCAAGGAAAGTCAAGAGAATAGATCAGGTTGGCAACTTGTACATTCTAAATGGGATAGTTTTGCTTATTTTTCTCTCATATCCTTTTTAAAACAATTTTTAGCTTTCTCCCTATGATGGAAAGCAGGAAGAATAACTATTATCAACTGTTGCACATTGTAAAGAGGCACTAACTTGTCTGTAAAAATCTCATAAATCTCAGCCTAGATAAAAAAAGGTCATGTAAGTTATTTATCATCAAAATTGTTACCCTCCATAGCATACCAACTTGTGACAGGTCTGTAAATGTCACAGGATGGGGACTCTGTTGTCACCCATTGGGTTCAACAGATCTTTGAACTTGGTAGATAAGAAAGCCTTTTTAAAAAGAAAATCTCTTAAACACCGGGACACAGACAAAGACAATTATACTGAGAGTATAGTTAGAATTGGATGGTCTAGTTCTCATTCTGGCCACTTACCAAGAGCCTTCTAAATAGAATGCACATGATAGAGTAGTCACATGATAAGGATTAAGAGATGCATCAGAATTGCCCTTTAAAAATCAGAGATTTTCTTTTCCTCTAAGGAAATAAAAGTTTACTTCCTGGGTACCAAGAAGCAGAGGACAGGAGGGAGGGAGGGAGGGAATGCAGAGCTGGCTTTCCTGAGTAGGATTACTCCAGTAAGCTGGAGTTGAACGAAAATGTATCTCTTGCCCCAGGTACACAAATCCCCAATGCTAAATTCCATCATTTCCAGGGCACAATACTTCTGTGCTTCCCAGGCCATTGCTAAGGTGTTATTTGGAATCCAAGCACACATGGTCTCACTAGTCTGTTGCTCTCTCCTCAGCCAAACTCTGCTCATTCCTTTTTGTTCAGTTGTCTTGGTTCATTTCTATTTGTTTCCCAACATCAAGTTCGGGTATATGTCCTTCAGGACACCTCTGCTGACCCTTAATGGAACAGGTCAGGGAACCTCCTATGTGAGACCCCGCTAAAGCACTATCATGGCGATTTTCAACTGTGCCTTCATCGTCTTATTCTGTGCTTCTGAGCAGTGAAGTTCTAGAACACAAAAGCTGAGTCTTACATTTTTGTCTTCCTGGCACAGAACACAGAGCCTGGGGCAGAATGGATCTTCAACTGATGTTTGGGGAAGCTTTTAATCAATTAAACTCCAGTCCTCCCTGTTCTCTGCCACCATCAGGGCATATGCTGGCTTCCATAGCAACGCTTTGTTATCCACTCAGGAGAGAGTATCAGAATCGGAGTGAGGGAGTGTCACAGTCTAAGGATCACACTCAATCCATTGCAAAGTATAATAAACAAAAGGGTATTACTGGATAATTCCAACTAGTAACAAGTGGTCTGGAAAGTATCTCATGTCAGATTAGAATTTACCAGTATGGTCCCAATCTGGAGTTGATTAACCAGCACCTGTGGATGAGGAGGAAGAAAGTTCTATAGGAAAGATATGTCCTCAAACCTGTGAAGACAGAAACATAACCTGGGCTCACATGCATTACTGACAGCTACATCGGTATCACTGAAGCCAGATGCTTGCCAACATTGCCCATATCGAACACAGGGATGGCCAGAAGGGATGAGACAAGAAACCCAAGTTAGTTGTTACAGTAATGCAAGAGTAGCTGACCAAAGCAAATATATACACACCCCTTCAAGGGAGGCTAAGTACCAGAAAGAGAAAAGGCAGAGTACATTAAAGAGCTACTTACTGCTTCCATCAAATCCATGTCAGATTTATTTGAGAGCCACCTTTACCCTGTTTTCCTGCTGAATTAGAAAACTAGAACTCTTTACTCACATTATAAACACAGATTACAATCTAGTTCACAGAACTACAGCAGAAGCTGAGTAAAATAACTTGAGGAATTCACATCAAGAGAAATGTTACAAGATGAAATCTAAGTTAAAAAGAAACATTACATCTTTGTACCATGGTTATTCAAGTGAAATTTTACATTTTCCTTTGAGTGCACCAAATGAACACACATGTGCAAGGACCCATCTCATGGGGTCATCTCCTGGCTGTTGAGTGTGTGCATAAAGAGCACCAGCTGGAAGATGTTGGCCCCCTAAGAAAAAGCCAGATACCAACGCAGGGGTTTAGAAGCAATGCTGGCAAAGAGAGAGAGATGATGTCTTTTGAAACAAAATGATGTATGTTGTGATGGATGGATTTATTTAACTGTATTTGTTTATTTTGAGAGAGAATGGGGGAGAGAGAGAGAGAGAGAGAGAGCAGGGGAAGGGTAGAGAGAGAGAGAGAGGGAGAGAGAGAATCCCAAGCAGGCCTGCATTGTCAGTGCAGAGCCCAATGTAGGGCTTGAACCAATGAACCACGAGATCATGACCTGAGCCAGAACCCCAAGGGTCAGATGCTTAACCGACTGAGCCACCCAGTGCCCCTGTTGTGTAAGATTGTTAAAAAAAAATTTTTTTAAATTTATTTATTTTTGAGAGACAGAGAGAGACAGAGCTTGAGAGGAGAAGGGGCAGAGAGAGAGGGACACAGAGAATCTGAAGCAGGCTCAAGGCTCTGAGCTATCAGCACAGAGCCCGACGCGGGGCTCGAGCCCACAAACTGTGAGACCATGACCTGAGCCAAAGTTGGCCCCCACATTTCACAGCAGAATCTGGGGTTAAGGGTGCAGGCAGGTCTCTGCATTGAATACTACACGGTGATGGTGAGAAAGAGTGAGGTATTCTGGTCCAGAGACCATCCTGAGAAAGACATCTGCAGGGATCCCCTAGGGTGTGTGAAACCAAGGCTTGCATGAGAAATGGACATTGAGGGGCGCCTGGGTGACTCAGTCAGTTAAGCATCCCACTCTTGATTTTGGCTCAGGATCTGATCTCATAGTTTGTGAGACCAAGCCCTGTTTCAGTCTCTGAGCTGACAGTGTGGAGCCTGCTTGGGATTCTCTGTCTCCCTCTCTCTGCACCTTCCTTGCTTATGTTCTCTCTCTCTCTCTCTCAAAATAAGTAAACAAACATTAGAAAAAAGAAATGGACATTGTCAAGGGATGAAGGGTGACCAAATGTGTCAAATCTCACAACCAGGGTGCAGTTGCACCTGTCTGGTTACACCACTGTTCCTTCAGTAAAATCCATGAGCAACAAGTCTGCATCTTACGACTTTATGAGACTCTTGGGAGGGAAGCCAAGTCACTCACATTTGTAGTCATCTTCTGAGATATCCGGAACTTGCCTTCATTTGTTTCCAGGTAAGGCGAATCATAGGACCATCCATTGGTGTTCCCATGGACCCTTTTCCAAACCCATGTGAGCAAAGATTTAATATCAGCACAGTGACCAGCTTTCCATGGAGGTGAGCTACTAGCCTATGGACGATGGTTGGGAATACTAGGGACTTGAAATCTATTCTTCAGTTTTTTAGGTAAAAATCATATCACATAAAAGGCATCTCATTAAGCATAGTATATGTATATGAGTACATGTATAGTATAACAGAAGGCATAGCTCTACATTTAACAAAACTTGTGCCAGTTCCCCTTGGGAGAATAGATCCATCAATAAAAGTCCATAATTTAACTCTGAAATTACTGGGTAGAAAACAAATGAAACATGAGAGAAAAAGGGGAGAGATGAGAAAATACAATAGTATTTAGATTTTTGGTTTATATGTAGTTATTTTTGCATGCTATTAGGTAGATATTTTTCCACTGGAATATGGAATTGGTCCAATATTTTTAGTGAGTAATAGATATATTATGAGATCTTCATAATGTGTATATTAAATAATTTGTTCTTTTTATCCTATATGCACAAAAAATTTATTGAAATATTTTAGTAGTGGAAAAATATGATTAAATTTACTCATAAACCTACAATACTCTCCCCCATGGAGTACAGAAAATGGATTAGAGGGTCAAGAATGCATGTGTTACTTGATGAGACCATTTTTATGTTTCTCTTTGGCATTAAATATCACAATTCTAATGTGAAAGTCTCAGTCTTTGTTTCTTCTACATAGTCACACCAAGTTGACCAAAAGTCACATTCTGTGAAAATCCTTCAAAGAATGGTATTAAGTTTTCCAAAGATACAAGGAACAGCTCTGAGTTGGTAAGATATCAGAAATTCTAGGAGACCATCAACAAATTCAATCAGAGTGTATGCAACAAATTCTACATCCAACGGGGTATTTTTATGCTGGTTTGAATGTCTTTCAGGATGGCAAATTTTCAGAAAGTTTATGGGACAATTGCAATGATTATACTGTATTGTAGGTCACCTTAGGAACCCCATGACCAGGTGATCCATAGAGGTCATTTGCCCAAACTAAGAATTTTAGTAAAGGTCATTTATTAAAAAGATATGGGTTGAGTGGATGAACAAAGTTAGTACTATCACTGGACCAAACTCAAGGTGAATGTGTTAATCCTCAAACGCACATTCCTCTCAGTCAATGAAATATGATGTAGTGTTCTGGCTATTTATTGCTGTGTAACAAATCATCCCCAATCTTATGGAATTAAAACAATGTATTAACATCTCTTGTGGCTCTGGCACTTGGTGGTTCCCCTGGTCATCTCCTTCTTGGCACGTCCATCAGTTGAGGCAGGTCAAGGCTGAGACTTGGAGACACCTGGAGCCCTCTTCATTCACATGCCTGGCATCAGATCAGGACCTGGGATGGCTTAAAAAGCTGGGGTAGACCAGGCCACTTCTGCATGTGACAAAACATCTCGGCAGTGTGGTCTCAAGGTAAACAGATTTACATGGCACCTGGATTTCCCTAAAGCAAGTAGTCTGAGAAATCATGGCCAACGTTCCATAGTGTCATTTAGGTTTCTTATAAATGGGTCTCAAAAAATCACACGCCATCACTAATCTCATATTATCCTGGTTACATAGGCCATCCTGAATCAGTGTGGGAGGGGGCTACCTAAGGGTGTTGATACCGGGAGGTAGGGTTAATGGGGTCATGTGGGAGACTAGTTACCAGGAAGTTATATTCACGTAGTGGGGGTAGTACTGGAAAGAAGCGTATATGACAAGAAAGGACTTTAAGGTTTTTCAGCCCAATTCCTTTGAGTAAGAAGGCTGTATCTTACACAGCAGATCAGGGCAGTGATAGATCATTGAGGAGACACTACCTAGGAAGCCAGCTTAATTAAGGAGAGAATTCACTTATGATCATTATTTGTTGACTTTTGGGGAGGAAGCAGGGCAGGAAGTAAGTTGGGCACTGAGCATGGTTATGTCTTGCTCCCAGAAAAAGATTCAATAACTGAAATGTCTCTTCAAGTCAGTAGGTTAAATCTACTAGATAGAAATTTCAGGAAGTTATTTGTTGCCAAGAAATGAAGGACCAGACCAGTGCTTAGGACCTATCAGACCCCTGCATAGTCCCCGAAATCAGAGAAACTACTGACTGATTTATTTGGAAACCAGAAATATCACTTCACCTCCATCACAAATAAGAAAGGTGTCTATTTGAGATATGGTAAAATGTGCTGCTGGTATAAATCACCCACAACGAACAGGTGACTTTCTCCCTATTTTCCTCGCCCTTTGGTGGTAACTGGACACAGGAATTGCTCCAGAAACCTCAAAAGCCCCGTGGCCCTTTGTGAAAGTTAGCAGGTGTGTAAAATCTCACAATTACGGGCTGGATGCCAAGAGAGAAAGAGTAGCTCCAAACTCGGTGTAGAAGCCCCTCCCTGGTTAACTCGCTGCCAGACCCGCGGGTTCGCGTCCCGCAGGGACTTTCCAGGGAGGCGCGGCCGCCGCGGAGGAACGCGAAGGCCCAGGCAGGAGACGAAACCGGGAAGGAAGCGTCTTGTGCGGGAACCACAGGCGGGAGACCCTCCCTGGGCGGCAGGAACAGCGTCAGACGCCGGGAAGGGCCAGGGAGCGGGAGGCCCTGAGAGGACAAGGGGTTAGAGACTCGGGGAACCTCAGCCCTGGACCCCCCCCCCCGCCAGGGGGCAGCAGGTCGGGGCTGCGCAGGGGACGCACGTGCCGCCTGTCCCCTGAGGCCCCGGGAGCCGTGATGGGCCCTGGGACTCGGGGTGTGTGTGTGTGTGTGTGTGTGTGTGAGTGACAGACGTTCACAGACGGTACCCCCCGAGGTGCGCTCCTGAGTGAGCGGGTGCCAGGGATGCGGCTCAGCGCGGGTGTGGACGCGCGGGATGAGGACCGGACCCCTGACCCCGCACCCGCACGCTTGAGCTTGCTGCGGCCCTGCGGGTTCCAGAAGTGGGCGCGGAGCCGCGTCCTCACGCCGCCCGTTTCTGACCGGCTCCGGTGTCTCGGGCAAGTTCAACGGCGCGGGACGGTGACTCGGGCGTCAACGCCTCCCACCTGCGGGGCAGGGGGCGCGGGCGCCTCCCCTCCCGGAAGTCCCCTCTGCCTGGACCAGGCGCCACGGCTCCCAGAGCATCACCCCCAGGACGGCGGCGCGGGGCGTGACAGGCCTTCGGGCCTCCCTCCCCCCCCCGCGCCCGGGGGCCCCCCAGCCTGGGCGGGACACGCGCTCGGGCCCAGCCCGGCGTCTGCGGACCCTGCAGGCTCGGAAGCCTGCGAGAAGCGTGAAGGGACGGACGCGCGATGACCTGTGATGAGAACCATTCACATCGACACACGACATACGTGGACTATACGACGTATTAAAAGCAGTTACGGTGTGACATTTACTAGAAAACACGATGACCTCTGACCCGGCATTCACGAGGTGACGTCACCGGGTCCAGGACAGTCAGGGGCCACACCCGCAGCACCATCACCCGGGGGCGCGGGAGCAGGTGACTCTGAGCTCGGATCCCCGGAGCTGGATCCGGCCTCACCCGCGGGGGCCGGGTCCGTGCCGCCCTCTCTGCCCGCGGCTCGCAGACTCCCGGCCCTGACTCGGCTCCAGGCTCCCCTCAGACACTAGACCCCCCGCGACGCCCCCGGACTGTTCCCCTCAGACACTAGACCCCCCGCGACGCCCCCGGACTGCTCCCCGCAGACACGAGACGCCCCCGCGACGCCCCCGGACTGCTCCCCGCAGACACGAGACGCCCCCGCGACGCCCCCAGACCCAGACCTGAAGGGCAGCGCGCACACGCTCAGAGCGGCGCCCGCACCCGCCTTCACCCCACCACCTGTGAGCTGCACAGATGAGGAGGAGGTTCTGGAAGCTCAGCGAACCGCAGACTCTCTCAGCGGGTACACGGTGTCCACGAATCCTCTAGTTGGAAATGTGATGTCTGTTGAGACACAGGACGCCAGCCCCTCCGTGGGCTTCACTCTGAATGACGGTACACGGGGCGCCGCGTGGAGCGCGTCCCATCGATCCCCCTGACGGGAGTGAAAGCATCGGCTCCTCGTGAAGAACTTCGGGCAACTCCCCCAAGGCCGCCTCCTTGGCCCCTGTGACTTACCCCGCAGAGCCTTGGTCCTTAGTCCTTGACCCTTCCGCCTCTCGTTGTCTTTGCCTCACTTCCAGATGTCAAGGTCCTCTGTGCGGGGTGGGGGAGGGGGAGTCTTAGCCACTGGCTCCGCCGCATGCGGTGCCTGCTCTCTGCACAGGGTGAGCTCCCGTGACGGTCGTTCAGCCCCACGGGCAAAGGTGTAGAGAGAGACCCCGATTCACAGGGGTCAGTGCTCTGTTACCAGACCACCAGGGGGAGGACTCCAAGGCCAAGGGCAATGCGGGGGCTCCTGCGGGGTCAGATCTGGGAACCACAGGCTTGCAGTCAAGAGGGAGGAGCGCGGGTTTGCTCTGCTTGGCTCTCAACCCCCCACTGTTAACACGGGAGGGGAAAGGCAAGGGGTGGGAAGGGCTGGGGACGCGCTGGGGACCCCCAGCTGGCTGGTGCGTGGCTCCTCGTTCCCAGCTGAGCACCCCTTTGACCTCCCGGGAACCTGTGCCCGGCTCTTCCCTCCCCCAGGGCAGGAATGACAACATTTATCCAAGAAAGTGTCCTCAGGCCTCTCAGAGGTCCTTGAGGAAAAGCCGCTCACCACCGTGTAATTTGTGCAAGGGCAGCACCGCCTGAAACTGACAGCCAGGCACTGACCAAAGCCGCTTACCGCCAGGCGGGCCAGCAGACGCACGGGATGCAGCTTCTCCCCGCCCTTCGGCGGATGGTCGGTGCAGGGGTGTGGTCCCGAGGGAGTGAGCGGGGTCTCAGCTGCCCTGGGTTCCTCCGAGGGTGACAGGGTGGGTGCTCCGCCTGTGCTGGGCCCCGAGGCTGGTGAGTCAGCGGAGCAGGGCAAGAGTGAGTGCATGTGTGTGTGTGTGCATGAGAGCACGAGTGTGTAAATGCACGTGTGTGGGTGTTGAGAGTGTGCATGCGTGAATGCACACGCGCGTGTGTCATGTGAGTGCTGAGGAGCGGGAGTGCCAGGCGGGAGCACGCACAAGGACTCGTGTCTGTGTCTGTGCGTCCGGGAGATCAGGGACTGGCGCTCGGAGGGACGTGGCGAGTCTGGGGCACTTTCCCAGGAAAGCAGGGACGCTGGCACCCCCCACCCCACCCCTGCACACGCGTGTCGTGCTGACCCGTCACGGCGCCCCAGGAGCGGGGACACTCACACGGCAGCCCCGGCCCTTCAAAGCGGACGATGAGATCCCGTGTGAACACAGCGTTCTCACTGTCTATTCTCGCCCCCCGTGCCCTTCAGCGCCTTCACCCTGGTGGCCGCTCTGCTTTCCCGCGTGGGGTTGCCGCCTCGGGGGAGAGACGGTCAGCAGAGACCTCTGTGCAGGTAGATCTCTCCTCCCTGTGACTTCTTTCTTCAGCCCATCCTTAGTCCCCTGACGTTCAGAACACATAAAGCTGATCACTTCAGGTCAAAAACTTCCCAAGAGCGATGATTCGGAAAAGTCTGTTTGCTAATTCTAGATCTGCTGCCGCACACCTGCTAAAGCACCTTAAATAACAAACTCGGCAGAAGAGCCCAGAAGGGTTTCCGAACTTGCTGGTTCCACTTTGCGCTGAAGGATTCTCCATAACTGGGCCCCGAGGGCTTGAATGAAAGTCCCAGCCAGGCACGTGGCTGCACCCCTTTCCCTCGCGGGCAGAACGTTCCTCCTCCGCGGGGAGGGTCTGCCTTGCGCAGGGCGCTTGGAGGGGCCGCCGCGGAGCAGGGCAGGACCGCCCGCACGGCCCTGTTCCGTCGGTGTCTCAGGGAAGACGAGCGATGGCCGCTCACAGGCGCCAAATCCGCTTCTTCCAAACCAGGAGAGGGAAACCCTCACCGAGAGAAGCCAGAGATGCCGCAACAAGGAGAGGACAGGCGGCCGGACCATCCGCGGATGAGACGCTGGGGCAGGGAGTCAAGGCCAAGTCTTCCTCTTCAGGCCTTCGTCTCCAAATGTTCACGTTGAAAAATATGGACAGTCCATATAGATACAGGCAATAATTAATTTGTGAAGACTTGTCACAATCAATATGAAGTTTAGATTAAAAAAGAAAGCCATGAGCACCAAAGATCACATTAGGCAGCCTGTTTACTACCGACTTGAGACCCAGACGAAGAGCTGTCCACGGTAACACCTCGACCCCGTGAGCTCCTGGGACAGCGATGCTAATCCACAGCCCCAGGCAAATGGGATGGGGACGTCGTCCCTGGTCCATTCTACAGCTCCGTACGGTGGCCCCACTGCTGTGGTATTGGGGGATAACACTACAAAGACAAGAGACAGAACCAAATCAAGGGTCTTATCATTTCTAGAAGTTGTGACCCACACTGCTACTACAGCGTGTTGGCTGCATTTTCCTTCCCAAAAAAGGCAAGTAATGACCTTTAGTCATACCAGTACAAGTGTCATATTTGTTGATATGGTTGAGCCAACTAGAAGAATATTCCTCCTGATTTGTTTCCTTTTATAGATTTTCATTTATGTGACCTGCATGGTTTTAAGAGAAAACTCAAAGCAAAGGCAAAATACCTGGTAATATTGTAAAAGATATTTTGCTGCCATTTCTAACATTTTAAGAAGCTAAGATATTTTCATTTCCTAGAACAGCCCCTGCGGCTGGGACTCTTGCCTGTGAGATTTTCCTACTAAGTTAAAATAGAGACGTGGCAGGATCTTACAACCTCTTGATTGAAGAATGTGAGGGGAGAGCGCTGTTCCACATATTAATGACACCTCTGGGCAATTATCTGGGTCGCTGCGGAGGGCCTGTCTTAGTCTTTCTGCAGGAACACCCACAGACAGGAGCTGGTGTTCCTCCAGCATCAGAGAAGCAACCAGATAATCATCACTGACTGGCGTGTGCTACAAAGAACTGAGAAGGAAAGAAGGAAGACAGAAGCAAGAATCTGAATGGAGCATTACAGTATTTTTAATTATTAGGTCAATATAGTCAGATGATGAAAATTCCTGTATTGCTTTATGATGACCAGGCTTTGATCAAGTCCACTGAGAAATGCATCTCTTTCAATGAGTCTGATACTAAGTGTTTCTGTTTAAGCTGCTTTGGTTTATTACTCATTGAAGAGCAACCAAGTTGCCAGCTCTAAGAAAATGCTGAAATTAATCAATCAATGTCAAGTTTAGATTAAAAAAAAAAAAAAAGTCAGACTTCCAAAATAGTATATTCAGGATTCACAGAATTTAGAGGAAAGGAAGGGCTTTTAGTGAAAAGTAGAGCCAAATTTGAAAGTATGCATCCTGAGTTGGTTGAAAAGATCTTATTTGGGGGGAGGGGGAGTAAGCACAGCACAGCAATGTAAGCACAGCATTATGTACTGTACTAACTCAGGGGTCAGAAAAATGAAGAAAAAGAGAAAAGATTGCTTTTAGATTTATCAGTTTAGATGCAAGGAAAGGAGGCACATGAAGGGAAAGAAAGCCACCTAACTGCCAATCGATTAGCCATAAGTTAAATTCCCATGTCAACTTTTTAGGTAGAACAAGAAATAAGAATATTTCTTATGGGGCACCTGGGTGGCTCAGACAGTTAAGTTCTGACTTCCGCTCATGTCATGATCTCAAGGTCCATGGGTTCAAGCCATGTGTTGGGCTCTGCACTAACAGGTCAGAGTCAGGAGCCTATTTCAGATTCTGTCTCTCCCTCTCCCTCTGCCCCTCCCCCGTTTGCGGCTGCGGGCTCTCTCTCTCTCTCTCTCTCTCTCTCTCTTTTTCTCTCTCTCAAAAATAAACATTAAAATAAAAGAATATTTCTTGTATTACTCTAAATGTATGACAATCATTTTTGTTTTGTTTTCTCTGTCTCCTTATTTTGGATGACTTGATATTGGCTCTCCATATTCTGAAACAAGTAGCTGAACTTTAAACCTACCTTGTCCTTCCTACGCTCAGAAAATTGACTGCCATGGAGGCGAATTTGCTACTCCTACACAAATCTTCATGCTGCTGCATTTTTTTAGCCAAGAATCTAATATTGCTCAGTGGAAGATGAACCACACTGAGTAGATATTCATATTGGTTTGGGATAAGTAAAAAGTAAAAACAATACAGGTATTGTATTCACTGTACTGTTGCTGCCATGTCAAATTACCACAGATTTAGAGGCTTAAAACAGCAAAGTTATTGTCTCACATTTCTGACCAGACATTTCTGGTCAGAAATCCACATGGTTTGGCTGATTTCCTTGTTCCTGTCCTCACACGTCTGTAGTCAACATTCCAGCACAGCTGTTCCCACTGGAGGCTGTAGAGAATCCATTTCTGGACTCATGCTGCTTGATGGCAGAACTTGGTTCCAGGTGATGTGGCACTGAGGTCTCCGTTTGCTTGTTAGCTTTGGCCAGAGGCTTTAGAGGATACCTGAATTCCCTGGCTCATGACCACCTTCATCTTCAAAGCCAAAGTCAAGTTCCTCCCAGGCTTGAAATCTCTTTGGCATTCATGTCTACCTCAGCTGGAGAAAGTTCACTGATTTTCAGGGCTCCTGTGATATGATAGGGCCTACCTGGATGACCCAGGATAACCACCTCATTTCAAGGTCTGTAAATTTAAGTACAACTTGTAAATCCCTTTTTTGAAAGAAAAAAAAAGTCCATTGCTTTATTTTTAAAAGAAAATACACGGGAGAAGCCATGTTGATCCTATTTTACATAGGAATACACACATTAACAAAGCATTTCTTATAGTTTTCTAAAAGTTATTATATCAAACCACTACCTACCAATTAAACAGATTAGAATTTTTTAAGTTAAAATGAAATGTCTGAAACTACTGGATATGCTAGACTTTTCCAAAAATAAATGAACTGAGAACATGAGTGTGGTTTATATTCACTAAGTATATTGTTAGCTTTGTTGCTTAGAGCACATAGGCTACAACTATAATGTGTCTTTGCGATCATGATACATTTCTTTAAAAACGGATCAAATTTTCCATATATATAGTTTTACATGATAGATTACAGTGCAATATTATTCTTCTTACATAATTATAGGGATATTACAGAGCCCAAGAGGACTGGGCAAGCAAACCAAATATAATCCTGAGCCACCTGAACAAGACATAATGTAACAAATGTATAGGTTTCAGGGACTGGGGAATGGACAGTCTTTGTGGGGTCAATATTCTTTTTATTTCAGGAAGTTTTCAAATACTACAGAAAGTTTAACCATTGTCATAATAGAAATATCTGCCATTTGAGAACAAATATTAGAATTTTTAGCTTAAATTATTTGAAGTTAGTTGATACTAAATTATATTGTTTAAATATTTTGGTCAGAATATATGTCTCATATTGTTTCCATTTACTTAGGCTTTTTCCTACATGCATATGCATATTTTATGTCTGAATTACATATAAAATACTGTACGTATGTGTGTGTATATAGACACATACATATATATGTCATTTGTGTGTATATATATACATATATATGTCATTTGAATAGATTAAGGTATGCATTTTAAAGATATGAAATGAATTTCTCTTATCTGTATTGGTTATTTCCATTTTTGGTGATTCATTACTTTCTTATTTCTACTGCTCTTTGATGTTTCTTTGTTGTTTTTTGCTTTAATGTTTAGCAGCTATTATCTAAGTCACTAAAACTTTTAAAGGCAATTTCACTGGGGAAGAATAACTGCTCAATAAATATAAAGCAGAGCTGGGATTCTTATTCTATATATTTTCCCCTATAATATAGTGAACTATTCAAGGGCTCTTCCAAAATGTAATGTCATACCTCTCAACCCAATACTACAATTATGAATAGGGGGAATTTAAGTTAATAAAAGAAACTAAAATGATTAAGGTTTGCATTTCATTTATCTTTACAGTGAATCACCTCATTTTTAAGGGCATTAACCTTTTGTATTCATATTTATCAGAATCAAATATTTAACTTTCAATTTGAAAACTAGGTTAATCTCTACCAAACATATTCTGCTATGGTCCCTTAGAGGATGGTGGTTGTAAAACCAGGACTAGGTGCTAATTCACAATGCTTCAGAAATCTTCTTCCCAAATCAGTGACTAAAAGAGTAAGCAACATTTCCCAGACAACCAGAGAAAATATACCCAAACTCTCAAAACACGAAGTGATTTTCACTGCTCTAATAATTTATCAGGGTTAACATCAGAGAAGAGAAAACTTTGCTCGTGTTAGTCCTCATTTCTATTTTTCTTTTTAAGTTTATTTATTTAATGAGGATAGCATGAATGGGGAAGGGATGGAGAGAGGGAGAGAGAATCCGAAGCAGGCTCCACACCATCAGTACATCAGCCCCCTTTTGGGGCTCGAACCCATAAACTGTGAGATCATCTCCTGAGCTCAAACTAAGAGTAAGACGCTTAACCAGCTGAGCCACCCAGGTGCCCCTAGTCCTTGTTTCTAAACAAAGTAGTGGAACTGAGGTCACCACATTACCAATACTGATTATGTTCCTTTCTTCTTTTATAAAAAGTAAAATTATTTTTAAAGAACAGCTTGCAATTTCTTTTTAAACTAAAATGCTGACTTTACCTAATTTGCCAAGGACTGTTTCTAGTGTGAGATAAATTTGGAACAAAATAAATTTATTTTATTTCTTCTAACATGTGGTTTAGCAAAGACAAAGACTTACAAAGAGAAAATTGTGGCACTAAATTTTATCTGAAAAGGAACCATAAAAGGAATCTGAAAGGAAATATTAAATATCAGAAAAACCTGCCCTGAGCAAATATTGTACATTGATGTCTTGATTTTTTAGCATTTCAATATCATTTGTAAAGATGTTCTACAATTTGCCTTTAATATTTTCAAAGGAATTCAATAGATTCAGGCAAAGTTGGGAGGACCACCCACCAGTAGAAGCTAAGGAAATCGCACTGGCACCAGGATCTGCATCATGGCCTCAGAACCTGAGTCTCTGATCCACTAACTGTCCTCCTCCACGGTCACACATGGTGTGTCATCAGTGAGCTGCAGTCCCTGTGAGTGACGTCACTCAGGGTAGGGTGAAGGGAGGGCTTTGGCTCCAGCCTCACTCCCAGGACCCAGGGCACACAAAGCAGTGGTGGCCATGGTTCACACTGTTCTGTCTCACCGTGACAGTCAGTGGAGTGATGGGGAGACCCAGGGGTTAGTGTCAGAGGGAGGGGCCCAGCACCATGCACCTGTTCTCCCACCTGGGCTCTGCATTAAATGGGAAGTAGTGAGCAGATGCCTGATCGGATTCTCACAAGCATTCTTGACAAAGGTTGATTGGGGGTTGTTGGTTTCTAGGAAACAAAGCTAATGAACCTGGGAATCAGCAACTCTCCCTTCTCTGGCCCAGGACAAGGAGAAGACCTGTGGGACACTGAGGCAGACAGGTGCTCCCAAAGGAGACAGTGAACAGGATGGCACTGAGCCTCTCTGCTCTGCTCATTCTTCCTGGAGTTCAGATACAACTCTTTACGGGGGACAGTGAGCAGAGTGAAGAGAAGCCAGTGATCACACTACTGAGCTCCCTTCCCAGGATGGAAGAATCTGGGTTGGCCACGGCTCTGCCCCCAAGCACAAGGTTTTAGAGTGGGGCACCTCTGGCCTTGACTCTGGCCCCAGGACTTACCAGCTATATATGGTGAGCAAGCTGCCTAATTCTCATGCTGTGCTGTTCCTCATACATAAATGCAGATGTAGTTACATATGTGTAATAAGCAAGATGAGATCAATACCTGGCAGATGCTCAAGTAATGGAAACTGATATAAATATTGTCATTCTGAGCCAAATGTGTATTTGGTCAGTCACGTTTAATTGATAGTTATTCACATATTAATATTGACTGGTTAGAGTTACAGCACACAGCCTGTCTACTCCATCTGTCTGTGAGAAGTAAAAACATCTGAAAGAAATCAAAACATCTTGGACAAAATTAATGGAATATATTCAGTCAAATGTGAACAAGGTGAAACCAGGATACATCCAGAGGCAAAGACCAGATGTTTTACCTCCGCAAAATTCGTATGTTGACCTCAGATTCCTGATGTAATGGTATTAGGAGGGGGAGCTCTTCGGAGGTAATTAGGTCATGAGCATGGAACCTCTTGAATGGGATTGATACCATTACAAAAGAGACCCCAAGGAGCTCCCTCACCCCTTCTGCCAGGTGAGGGCACGGAAAAAAACATGGCTGTCTCTGAACCAGGAAGTGGACTCACCAGACACAAAACCCATCACTGTCTTCATCTTGGACTCCCAGCCTTCACACTGTGAGAAATGAATTTCTGTTGTTTAGAGGCTACCTGGTCTATAGTATTTTTGTTATAGCAGCTTACATGAATGAAGATAACAGATGGAAAAAAAAAATCCTTCTGCCAATTTTACTTTCTCCATGTGGCTCAGATTTATTTACATTTTCCCACGTACAATGTTGGTGCAGGCACTTTTCAACTCTCCTCCAAAATAGGCTCCTGGTCACTGATCTACTTCCTTTCATTTCTACCCCAGGTAATTGAGAGCAATTCTTCTAAAATTGCCCATCAATTCAAGGACTCCCTTTTTCCTGAATACAAAATCTAGGCACTGTTTTGGATTGCAACTTTGTCAAACATTGTCACCTCCTGGAATCCTGGGATCTAACCATAGTTGCCTTTAGGCTGGATCGGTTTTCCCACTGTGCCCACCCTCTGGACCTTTACAGTCTCTCATCTACATACTACCCTCCTCTTGTGGCCTGACTTTTCCTAGTTTTTCACATAAGTATCATCAGTCCTCAGATTAGACATAATCTTCCCAGAAAACCTTCTTTGATTTCCTAAAGCTATAATAAGCACCATTCAAGTCATAACCTCAGATTTCACATTATGTTATAACTCAATTTTTAGCTGCCTCTCCTATTAGACTGGATACTTCTCTAGAACACAGAGCAAATTATTTCTTGAGTATTCTCACTGTTAGGTCTAAGGCATATGTTGTGTCTTAAATAAACATTTCTCCAATTGAAATGGAGGAATGGATGGATGAATAATGAATCAATTAACTGATGAGATAAGACCAAAGTACATGACATTATGTCAAGTACTGTTCATATTCAGTATTCCTATCATCCCAATCCCTGCCTTTCCCATCCCCCAGATGAGCCATTACAATCCTTTACATTCATTCCACACCTCCTTTTAATTAGTGGCACTCACTTCTTTATCTGGAATGGCCAGGATAACACTCAAAATGAAGGTCACTGTGTGACATGATGGTGCAATTAGTAGATTCTCAGTGAAAAGACTAAAACTTGTAGAATCAACGTGGGGGGTTCCTTTGAGAATCTTTTTTCTTAGGGTTTCTTCCTCTTTGATTCTTTTCTTTGAGATCCTGTGTTTGTACTCATTCCTTCTGCATGTTGTACTCATCCCTCAATTCTCAGGTAAAGCTCACTACATCTGCACAAAATCAACATCTGGAGCTCTAGAAGGCATTGGCAGAATCCAGATGGAAAAAAGGAAATAAATTTAAGACTTCGACCAGCTGCATAGGACTTGAGGAAATCAGCATCTCACGTCCATTTGAAATTTGTCCTTCTTCTCCCCGCTAAAGTGAGAAAAATATGGAGGACATAAAGGACAGATATACTTAGGTGTACGAAAGAAGGTAAAGATGAGTGTTTTTCACTCATGGGGCATCCTGTCCTGTTGACAGCCATATGTGTGCACCTAACATCCAGTCCAGACTGGCCCATCAGGTGCAAGTCTTCCATGCTTGTTTTCTTCCTCAAAGACAAACTTTGATTAACGATTTGTTCAATCTTCTCTGCTAGTTTCCTTCAGATCTTTGTAGAAGCTGGAGGCAGACAACTAGTGGAAATTTTAAGAATCTTGCATCCCACCCATTTCCCCGTATGGTTCTATGGAGACAATAGCATCGCTTCCTGACAAAAGCCAATCCCTCCTTTTTACCTGTAACTTCATCTTACCTTACACCACTAACTATCACTTCTATCTCTCGTGTCTTCTTCTTGAAGGCAAGCTCAATCCATCATTATGTCTGAAAGAAATCTGTCCAAATCTTCCCATCAGATTCTCCTTCTCATGTCGTTGACTTATCCCTGCTCTTCCCTTTACTTCCAAATAAAGAGCTATCTTCCTGTAAAGAGCTGTCTTCCTATAAAGAGCTATCTAGAGCCACTGAATCTAATTCCTTACCTCCCATTCATTGGCCAAGTTGCAAAGTCATCAAAATGATTTCTTTGCTATTTTCCAGAAGTAGCATTTGCTAAGTTAACAGTGGCCTGTAATCTGCTACATCCAATGAAACTGTTTTCTTTCAAGAGACATTTTGAAGTCAGCTGTTAAAGTATGTTTTGGGCACTCCTCGTCCTTTCACAATTATCACCGAGACCCTGACTGACACCTTTTCCTGATTGTGCTCCTTCACAGTTCAGAGCTCTGTTGTTGAGCTCTTCTCCTCCCCACTCTCTCTCATTATCTGCTGTTAACTCAAAAGTCTGACAGGAGGCCCAATTTCTTCTTAGTCCCCATGTCGTCTGCAGACAATACTGTTTATTCCCATGTCTTTAGCTACCACTGACAACTTTTAAATATCCTTCAATGCTTTGGCCTCTTTCTGAGGTTTACATCCACACTTCCAAACTGTATACAGAACAATTTCATGAAAACATCCTAAAGCAATTGAAACTTAAACTTCTAAAACCTGATCTCATTATTTATCTCTAAACACAATTGTCCTATATCCCTTATGGAAACAAGGTGGTTTGGGTAATGATGGTTTATTAATTATTAAAACCACTACCATTTTTCTATACAGAAGATACTATAACAGGGGAGTTCTTATTGATCTACAAAACACTTTAGATGGATGTGAAACTTAGTTTACCAATGAAAGCTGAGGTGAGTTAAATGCTTGATGTAACAAGGATTACAAGTGCCCAGGTCCTATCCCAGAGAAAGAGAATTAGGGGTTAAATACAGGAGTGAGGAAGAGAAAAGAACAAGTAGAACAATGAAGTAGGGTCTAAACTGCTAAAAACAAGTTAGTAAAGGACCGTGAGTGTCAGGGTAGCTGAAAGGAGACACAGGGCATCACATCCTAAGTTCTCTCTCCTGCAGTGGACGAGGTGAGCCTGTCCAGCTCTCCAGTAAAGAAGCTTCTAGGGGCGCCTGGGTGGCTTAGTCGGTTAAGCGTCCGACTTTCGCTTAGGTCATGATCTCGCGGTTCGTGGGTTCGAGCCCTGCGTCGGGCTCTGTGCTGACTGCCAGCTCAGAGCCTGGAGCCTGTTTCAGTCTGTGACTCCCTCTCTCTCTGACCCTCCCCTGCTCACGCTGTCTCTCTCTCTCCTAGAAATAAATAAAAATATTAAAAAAAAAAAAGAATCTTCTACCCACATTTAGCAATAGTCTTAGATGGGTGAATGAAGCATAAGAAATTGTTTCTTGGGTCTGGAATGATACCATAACAATGACATAAGGACCATCTTAATATACAAAAGAAAATCTAATTCACAGAAGTAATATGTTGACAACAAACGTGGGGAAATGGAGACCCTGATGTAAGTTTGGAGAGATCTGGGAAGTATTTTCAGAATTCCACAGTTGTTGGAAAGAGGGTTGAAATCATTTTTATTTTCCTTTGATTAGGAGGTCAGGAACATTCCTCTAACAGTGAATCTCCTCATCCGCATTAATAACTTGATCACCATCAACCATCTGAGCCACATTAGACTCAAGGATGATCACAGTGGATGTCTCCCTCTCCCTCACCTTGGACCGCTCCTGGACTTGTTGGCTCTCATCCATTCTTCACCCTTCCTGCCCCCCACTCTCCATCACAGGGTCCACCCCCTGAACGCTGTATTTCCCATTACTCCATGACAGCTTCGTTCTGGCAGGATCTGGCCAATAGGAGCCTCCAACAGGAAATGGGAGGGTAAAGGAAACGGGGGAACCAGTGTATGGGTTGGCTTCCCTCTATCTTTGATGGACTCTTCAGAAGTAGCTGCATCTCCTCTGTGTATCCGACAGAATTGTGTGCTTTCCTCTGCCTTTCGGTGACCTCAACCCTGTCGTCGAGCCTCCAACCTGGGGAATAGTAGCATCCTGTGTGGCTCATCTCTGGCTGGCTTTACTCACTCCTTTGGATTCTCAATGTTTCCTTAATGTGTTAAGCAAAAAGACAAAAACAAAAAACCATATTGTTTAAATGGTCTCTGTTTTAAACATACAAAATAGTTTTCTTTTGTTGTTGTTGTTTATTAGACACTCACTGATAAATTACATGTGGCCAAACATCCCCAATGAGCTCGAATGAAAAATATACACTAGTGTTTCATTTCAGATGTTGTATTTCATTCAGCTGATAACATTCCTTGATTTTAATATTAGAAGGATATCTAAAGTATTAAGTACATAATCAATTCTAAACAAGGACATGTCAAGGATAAAATAGCTATAGAATATAATGTCTTATTAACGCTTTGAACAAACCAGAGAAAGGCAATAAAATCATTCATCCATTCATTTCTGCACGTACCCATTTATTTGACAGACATTCATTAGCACACACCTTCCAGGAATCAGATTTTTTTTTAATACCAAGGTGGAATTAGAAGTGAGAGGATGGGGATAGAAGGCAATAACAGCCACAAAACTGGCCTCTGCCTCTGAGGAACTCAGATTTGATTGCAGGAGAAGAGGGTAAGCAAATAATTAACCATCACTCCAACCAGCTTCTGCAACCCCGTATATATCCATGCCAGCTGAGGAAGGATCCCACAGTCATTTCTAATTAAAAACACAGAAATGTGATTTTTGAATACATGCTTATTATTTCCTATGAGTTTCCTCTTATCTGAACATCTGTTTTATTCTTCTTATGTTTGATTTTCGTAAGCTTGTTTGATGCTTGATTTGATGCAAGCCTTGCCTTCTCCCGGCTACTGGGGACTGACAGCCATGTTTTCGTGTTAATTTGATTTATCAGACAGGAAATAAATGTGTACCCTGTCAAAAGTACCAGAGCAGCAATACAGCAAGACCTCTTTTAAAATTGACTACATCATATGTTTCTTCTTTCCAGTTCACTGAATATTTCCCAAAGCAGAAATACATTTAAATTTTATATTCCATAGACTTACCCATGTACTACCAAAAACAATACTTCATTTAATTTAAAAGCCAACTCCAATCTAAGCCGTAACCCTCATCTTTTATGAAATGGTACAGCATAAAGCAAACCTTAACAAATTACAGATTGTGAGTGATGTCGTGAGGATCACCTCAGCATCTGGAGTGTTGCTGGAGAGCCAGACAAATCCCCATTATCTGCAGCTCTGAGCAGAATTGAAAAGAAGAGGCATAGAAAATTATTAGAAATCAGTTATGTGAAAGATTGGTTATATAAATGGACAACTCCAGACCATATATGAAAATAGAACTCTGACCCACAATCTGTAACAACCAGCCAGCAAATCAACTCATTATCTACATAACTAGGCCAGGAAGCCAGCCTGCTCTCTGTCAGTCAGACTTGTAAGAAGTCAGACCACTATCTCCTGTGACTGATCCCCAAAACAAACTAATAGCCCCTGTAATAATTGGCCAAAAGGGGCCAGAACTTGGTAAATAACTGACAGCTTCCCTAATTTTTGTTCCATCTTCTAACTTAAGATCAGCAAGATAAAACCAAATAAATACCCTAACTAATTATATAGGATGCTTGTGTCTTGTTACCCCACCTCCAGGTTTCTCACGCCAACAGCCCCCATTCAGGGCACACTTGAAGTTGCCCCTTTTTTCCACACTCCTCTGCCTGCCAGGTCTCTGCTAAAAGGCAAGTGATAGTGGTCTACTCTCTCGCTATAGTAAGCACTGAATAAAGAGCCTTCACTTTCCTCATTTGGTTGGTCTTTATCTCCACCTATAGTTTTTCTGCTTTTTTATCCCACACGCATTTGGTTGGCTACACGTAGCATCACTGTGATGAACGCTGCACTCGGGTTTCTAAAACCAGATTATTCATTGCAGCTTCACCACACCACTTCTGAGCGGAGATCAGAAACTACTGGTCAGAGTTTTAATTCTAAGCCTCAGCACACCCAAGAAACCCATAAAACCACTGCAAGAGATTCCCTACCGCGGTAGATGCCATTTGGGCTAAGCAGAAATGTAAGTTCTTATGGGGACAAAAGCTATGGGCTAAAATCCGTGCATCTGGAGGATGGTGGATTGTCAGATAAAAGACAATCATGAGCAACTATAATTCCCAGGGAGTGTGGACAGGACATCACCTGGGGAGTGGGTCAGGAAGTTCCAGTTACAAAAGATGGTCAATTCATAGCAGAGATTGAAAATGAATTTTATAGCCTATAGCACAGATTTAAAAGAATCTGTGGCTTGAAAGGCAGGATGGTCTGTTTTGTGATGCTCTGAAATACAAGCATTGGCCCTTGAGTGTAGAAGGAAAAAATATATACCTTTAATTTTTAATATGTTAACATATTAAAAATATTTTAAATGCATGATTTGGGGTGTGTGTTAGACTGGACGATTTCTGGTCTTAAATATCTCTGAAATTTTATGATTCTGCTCAGCTATTATTACTATAGTGAGATAATAACATAACCAGATTTTTGCACTGCAAATCCCTGACAAGCGTTTTCCTACTAAACAAAATCAGGTCAGTGTTTGGAATTCAGTGAGGAAGCTTGTCTCTTAACACTAAAAAGAACCTGCTTGGGGCGCCTGTGTGGCTCAGTCGGTTAAGCGTCTGACTTCGGCTCAGGTCA
The DNA here is from genome assembly GCF_003009895.1 of Hyaena hyaena. Classification (NCBI taxonomy): domain Eukaryota; kingdom Metazoa; phylum Chordata; class Mammalia; order Carnivora; family Hyaenidae; genus Hyaena; species Hyaena hyaena. The sequence continues at coordinate 524,720 of NW_024081160.1, forward strand.
TGATCTCACGGTTCGTGGGTTCGAGCCCCGTGTCGGGCTCTGTGCTGACAGCTAGCTCAGAGCCTGGAGACTGCTTCGGATTCTGTATCTCTCTCTCTCTGACCCTCCCCTACTCATGCAGTCTCTCTCTCTCTCTCTCAGAAATAAATAAAAATATTAAAAATAAAAAGAACCTGCTTTTTAAAAAAATGATGAATAAATCTAATGTTTTATCCTACTTGAGATCGTGAAACAGAAAGGACATTAGGAAAAAAAGTAAGAAAATTGAACAAAGTATGAATTTAAGTTAATAATAATGTGACAATATTGATTCCTTAGATGGGGCAAATATTCCACAGAATTGCAACATGTTAACAATAGAGGATTAGGGAATAAAGTATACAGGAATTCACCAAACTAACACTGTAACACTTTTAGAAATCTGAAATTATTGTAAAATTAACATTTATTAAAAAAATTAATGCTCTTTAAAAATGCAAATGGATGAAAGTATGTAAGTTTCCATTCTTTCTCTTTCTCTGGGGATATTCAGGTAAGAACATAGGCAAAGGTATACCAGATCAGAATTAGTATATCACATTCAAATCTAAATCGGTGAGATAGGAAATACAAAGTGAACTTAGCTCATGTTATACAGAAAATTAATTCACAGTAGCCATCAATATATTTAAGTGTTAGGAATTGGGGCTCCTGGGTGGCTCAGTTAAATCAGTTGGTCCAACTTCAGCTCAGGTCATAATCTCATGGTTTGTGGGTCTAAGCCCACAGCTCAGAGCCTAGAGCCTGGAGTCTCCTAGGGATTCTGTGTCTTCCTCTCTCTGTGTGCCTCCCCCACTTCCGCTCTGTCTCTCTCTCTCTCTCAAAAATAAATAAACATTAAAAAATAAAAAAAGAAAGTTTAAGAATCAGTCATCATGGTTTCAATCCCCAAATCATTTTCATTTAATGGTTTTTCCATTGCTCATGACCAATGTTAAGACAATGGAGTCGAAATCTTTATTATGGAATGTATGCAATATTACAAAAGGGACAGGTTCTTTCATGGAATTCCGTTATGAATTTGGGCTTCCTTTATAAATAGTGTGGGAATTTAAGCTTTGAGTCACTACACTAAGTGAGCTGTTATAACCAAAGACTCTAGATAAAGGCATGTTCTTTAATAAATAACCACTAACAGTATTCAATTATGAAGAGTGATGACAAAGCAAAGCATACCATCTGCAGCCTCTGCTAGATTAAACAGCATGTTTTACTCAGCAGGACACTACTGTGAACAATTAGTTATCCATTATAAATTAAGCCTAATTAAAGGTTAAACACTAGAGATAAAGAGGAAAACTAACAAAAATACTTGCAAGCCAACTCAAGCATTGATGCTTCAACTATGGGTTTTATTAGAAATCATCACAGACATATTTTGATATACTGAAGTTAAGTTATAGTAAACAATTAAGGAAAGATGACTTACTTATGTATTATGAAATATATAAATATATTTTTAAATGTCATTGAGATATTACTCACATACAATAGACCACATGTATTGAAACTGAAAAAGTTACACAAATATAAAATTATCACCACAATTGAGAGAGTAAACATACACCAACATATAACAGCCCTCATGCTGTTCTAGAATTCCTTCTTCCCTTTACCACTCTGATACCCAGGCAAACACTGACCTGGTTTTTTAATTTTCTGGAATTATATGTAATTAGATGGATGGATGGATGGATGGATGGATGGATGGATGGATGGATGGATGAATGGATGGATGGATGGATGGATGGATGGATAGATAGATAGATAGATAGATAGATAGATAGATAGATAGATAGACAGAGGACACACTTCTTTCACTCAGCATATTTTGTGATTTATCAATGTTGTATCAATACAGTAGTTCAATCTTTTTGATTGCGGAGCTAATATTTCATGATATGGGTATTCTAAAGTTTGTTTGTCCTTTCCCCTGTTCATAGACATCTGGATTGTTTCCAGCTTTTAACTACTGCAGATAAAGCTATGATGAACAAAGGCATAGAAGTCTCTGCGTGAACGTAAGCTTTCACTTATGTTGTCTAAATATTTGGGAGTGGAATGGCTAGGTCATGTGATAGGTGAATGTTTAACAGGTAAGACATTGCTAAACTGTCCTCCAAAGTGACTGCAGCATTTTATGTGCTCCTCAGGAGTCCCTGAGGGTTACAGTTACTCCACATCATCAACTACATTTCTGATAGGGCCTCTTTGATTCAGTGCTTGTGTCCAGAATATAAAGAACATCAAATGTGTATCTTGCAAATATTTCCTTCCATTTGCAGTGCCTGTCTTCATTCTTTTAATATCATCTTTCAAAAACTAGAAGTTCTTAAATTGGATGAAGTAATTTTTATCCTTTTATATACGTATGAAAGAATACACACACACACAAACATACATACATATGTGTGTGTGCGTGAGAGAGAGAGAGAGAGAGAGAGAGAGAGAGAGAGAGAGTTGTTTATTTGATTTTGCCTGACATATTCCTCAGTCTCCAGAATTGCTTAAGATCCTCAAGGACCAATCTTCTCCCCTCAAGGAAGTGGAGTGTATTTTTGCGTGCTTTTTTATTTTTATTTTTTAAATCTTTATTTATTTTTGAGAGAGAGAAAAAGAAAGAGAAGAGAGAGAGCACGAGCAGGGGAGGAACAGAGAGAGAGGGAGACACAGAATCTGAAGTAGGCTCCAGGCTCTGAGCTGTCAGCACAGAGCCTAACGTGAAGCTCAAGCTCATGAACTGTGAGATCATGACCTGAGCCGAAGTCTGATGCTTACCTGACTGAGCCGCCCAGGCACTTTGTATGCTTTAACTGTGGGCTGCATATAGCATCTGCCTTATAAAGAGTACAATTTTGAAAATGGAAATAAGAGTAACTTCCCAGTGTAGAGAACTGACAAGCACTACCTCAGCCAGTTGAGCAAAATTAACATCAATACCGATTAGTCATGGTGATAGTATATATCTGTGATGGGACATGTTGAAAATGGCACTTTATCTCTTAATCGCCATGCTCCATGCTAATGTAAGAAGATAATAAGGGCAATGGTGTGAGGCCTATAGGAGCTCTATGTCCAATCTTCCACATTGTTTCTTAGATCTAAAAAGGTTCAGTTTTCAAAAGTATATTTAGGGAAAAAAATGTCTAAGGACATGGATTTATGTAATACATTTAAGCTCTTTTTTGGATATAGATATTATAAATTGAAGGATCATTTTCTATTTGTATTATAATATAAATTGGTCATCTTCTGCCATAAAACTGCTGATTATATATTTATAAGAGAGCAAATGTTCCCTTTACTGCTCCTTGGGTCCAAGTGAGTTATTATTGTGAGAAGTCACTGCATACAAGTTACAAAAGTAGATAAATATTTCACATCAAAGTCTTCCATGGCTTATAGAATTTTCTGTGCTTGAGTGGCTCCTAAGGATGAAATTCAAGTTGGAACAGATATTATAGTGAAATCTGAGTGAATTTTGAAGGGCTCTGAAGGATTGGAGACAGTTAGTGAAACAGAAGAAAAGCACCACAGGAAATGATCATGGCAGACATTTGGGCTGAAGGACAAGAAGCCATTTGGAAGCTTGGATTTAGAGGCAGCAATGAGGAGCGCCGTAAATGGTAAAGGATGATTAACTGTCAAAGAAGGTGTGCTCTTTCTTCCTATATTTAATTTAAAAATTACTATTTTGTATTTCCTTGGATAATGAATGCTGTATAAAATAGAAGCAAAGACTACACTAAATACCTTTCATGGCATTCAATATTTTGACAGTTCTGTGTTCACCACATGAATATAAGGTGTGGATTTAATTACACAATTGCTATAAATCACACATTTGCTGTAAGTCATTACTAATAGAGTGGTGATAACAGGAAGAAATAGTATAAGGCGGTAAGTCAGATTCTGGTCTTTACTTGCTGGCTATAGGATTCTAGGTAAGCCATTTAATCCTTGAGATGCACTGTTCTTTTCTTCCCCAACTTAGGGATAATCAAGTATCTGCCTCATAGGATCGGTTACCTATCATTTACAGATGTCTGACACCTGCTTTACAGTGTTATTTCTTCTTTTAAAAGTCAGGTTTTTTAAAAATTAAATACAAGAAGGAAGAGCTCACTTTTTAAAGTTAATCTTCATTTACCATTCTCTTGATCCAAGTTCCCAACTTACTTGTCCCCTGTCCTTCAGCCCAATTGTCCACTGCGAGCATTTCCTGTGGCCCCAATCTGGAGGCAGCAAGTTCTTGCGTTTGAACATGAAGAGATCTTGATTTCTTCCTCATTTTTAGAGGATATTTTTGGCTGATAAACTTATTTTTTAACTTCTAGTACTAAAAAATGTATTTCTGGGGGCGCCTGGGTGGCTTAGTCGGTTAAGCGTCCGACTTTCGCTTAGGTCATGATCTCACAGTTCGTGGGTTCGAGCCCCGCGTCGGGCTCTGTGCTGACTGCCAGCTCAGAGCCTGGAGCCTGTTTCAGTCTGTGACTCCCTCTCTCTCTGATCCTCCCCTGCTCATGCTGTCTCTCTCTCTCTCCTAGAAATAAATAAAACATTAAAAAAATGTATTTCTGCTATCTTCTGTGACATCAGCACCTATTTTTATCCTTGCACGCCTGTGCATAATGCGGCGTTTCTTCTCTGGCTGCACAAAAGGTCTTTTTTTTTTTTTTTTTTTTTGGTGGGAAGTGTTTTGGTTATGGTGTATCTTCATACGGTTCTTCTGATGTTTACCTTGCTTGAGTCTCACTGAGATTCTTACACACATAAGTAAATTTTCTCATCACATGTTGAAAGGTTTTAACTGTGATTTCTTCAAATATTTTTTCTGTTCCAATTTTATGCTTTTCTTCTGAGGGACAATTATGTGGATGCTAGATCATCTGATAGTATCTACAACTCCCTAAAGATCTATCTGGTCAGTCTTTTTCAATCTACTTCTCTCTTTTCTTCACGTTGGAAAATGTCTATATTTAAATTTATATTTTAATATTATATATCTGACATTTTATATATTTCTTTGTACTAAATATTATAACAATTATTTAATATATAAGATCACATATCATATATACAAATATTATATATATTATTTTATATACACGATTTGTATATTATATATACAGTTGACCCTTGAACAACATGGATTTTAACTGCATATATCTGCTTATACATGAATTTTTTAAATAAATGCAGACAGTACTATAAATGTATTTTCTTTATGATTTTTTAATCATTTCTTTCTAGCTTATGTTATTGTAAGATACAATACATAATACATGTAATATACAAAATGATGCATGTGTTAACAGACTGCTTACATTATCAATGAAGCCTCCAGTCAACAATAGGCTATTAATAGTTCAGTTTGGGGGGAACCGAAAGTTCTACATGTATTTTCTGCTGCACAGGGGATGGCACTCTTGATCCCTGCATAATTCAAGAGTTAACTATATGCTACAGACATATTATAATATGTAATAAACATGTATTTTATTGAGTATATAAATATAAAATATATAAATATCTTATTTTATATATTCAATTACCCTTAAACTATATAAGTATATGTAAAACTTATATTTATAGATACAGTGTATAATATATGGTTTATACATATAAATTAATATAATATATACCACATAATATATAATATACTTGTTTTATGTCATATATAATGTATATATACTAATTGAAATGACACATAAGATATGTATTATAAATAAAATACATGAATTTATAGTATCTACATGTTATATGTTTAATGCTTTATATATTTGATGTATATAATTATTTATATTTATATTATACCCATATAAATATGATGTTGTTAGGAAACAGTATACATGCACATATTTCTGGGATACCACTTTTGCTTTATTTTTAACTGAGGGTGAGAAACTGACTTATTTTTTTAAGTTTATTTATTTATATTGATAGAGAGAGAGAGTGTGCAAGCAGCAGAGGGGCAGAGAGAGAGGGAGAGAGAGAGAGAATCCAAAGCAGGCTCTATGCTCAGCATGGAGCTCTTCGTGGGGCTCAAACCCACTAACTGTGAGATCATGACCTGAGCCAAATCAAGAGTCCGTCACTTAACTGACTGAGACACCCAGGTGCCCCTATATTTGCTTTAAATATCATAAGTTGATCTATATTTTTCTCTCTAGGAGACTTAGTTCCTCTTATCTTTTGGTGGATGAAAACAGTTATCACTGTGCTCCTTCAGTAGAACTTTATTTCCCCGATTTCCTGAACTCACACATGGCAGTCTGTCTTTGGCCAAGGAAGTATGAAAGTGACAAGTGGCACTTCCAGGCATTGCCGTAGCAGGCTGTGCACCCTTCCTCATGTTGCTCTGTTCTCTCTCTGTCTCGACGTCCGGAAGCACAAGTGTCATCAGACTGAGTTTGGCATGAGAATGACAACCATGGAAAGCAAGGGTTTATGAAGATTTGAGGGGAAATAAGTGTTTCGTATTTTAGTCACTGACGTGTGGGTGTCACTCTCGCTGTAACAAAGTTCGTGTATCCTGACTGATACTGCAGAGAGTGTGTTTATATACACGTTGCAATTTCAGAAGAGTCCATTTTAATGATATTCTGTTATATTTGGGGGGAAATTGTATTAATCATCCGATATCATTCAGAGTGATAGACATATTTAGATTATTGAGATGTCCCCTTCAAGAGCATAATGGGTCTTTCCAATTATGTAAATCTTCTCTTCTGCCACCAAAGAGATGTTTTAGTGTCTACTATAGCATAATTAATGTCAACCTTGTTCTGATGAAGGGTAACTTATTATTTTATCTTTAATCTATTGATAGTAGTATAATGAAATATTTTGCATAAGTATTTGACATGACTTAATGAATCCCACATCACAAATGCATAACGTAGGATTAGTAAATTAAAGATAATAATGATCTTTAAACTCTTGATTACTGTCAAATAATAACTTAGAAAAATTACAGGCTTTCCTCTCCCACTAGTGATATATCTATACTGGTAATTTAATGAAATCCTACTATTATGAAATTTTATCTTTTCTTCAGTAAAACATTCAGATGGATGACAGATAAACAGATAATATATATGTATTGTGAGTGTTGGTGAAGACACCTGCAAATAAGTCCAAGAATGCATGTATATAAACATATGTACACACACACAGTTACACACACATATTTTTAACCAAAACACTGAAATACACAGACATGCACTCATACATATATTCACATACACATAACGTGTGCACACAAATACAGGTTTTGACTGTTTCTGAGTTAGAAATTATTATTTAGTCTGTCTTGTTTTATTCGTACCCTCTAATTTTCCATAATCTGTAATCTTTCAGAGTACTTCAGTGAAAACCCCAAACATCATAACATTTTAACCCATAAATTCTCCACCATGGACTCTCTAACAGATAAGGATGCAATATCATTATTGCTATTAACAAAGTTATAATATTTCCTTAATGCAAGTAACATGCCTATGCATATATCCTTATAGAAATATGACTTCATTTATCTTCATTCTCTACATAAAAGTGGAATTGTGGGATCACGGAACAAATGCCTCCCCTCCTTTTATTTCACTTATTTTTTATGGGGCAACATAATTCTCCAAAGTGTTTCTATGTATTTATCAAACTGCCAGTAGGCAATGATCATTCTTATTTCTTATTGATCTACATCCTAAAATTTAGCTGTATTGCTGAATATGGTTTCTCTAATTAATGAACTGAGATTCATCCCATGTGTTTATTAATGTGTTTGCATTTGCCTTCAATTGCTGAGATGCTTTGCCCCTTTTTGAGATTTTTTCTTTTATTAATTTGTAATGTACCTCTATATATTCTGAACATGAGTCCTTTGTAATAAGCATTAAAAATAATTTTTTCTAATATGCTTGACTTTCACTAAGGTTTAATATCATATAGAAGTCATTTTCCACATCTAAATGGAAGTTTTCCTTTATGGTTCATGCCTTTTGTTTCCTGTACAAAATGTATTCCATATTACAAGGTCATAAAGATATTTTATGTGTATTTTTAACATTTTTAAATGTTGCTTTCACAGTTAAGTCTTTAGCCTGCCTAAGATGCATTTAGAATATTTCCCCACCTAGATAGTCACTTTTCTCAAAGCCACTTTAATTTTTCCCTAGGAACTTATTAAATTTATACATTATATCAGATAAAATGAATGTCTTATTTGGATTATTCCCACATCTCTCCATTGTATTACTCTTCTTTCATTTTTTTCAAAAATAACATCTCACAATTTTCTCCAGATGTTATTTCTACTTTTTCAAATTTTCTTATTCCTCAGTGACTGCAATAGACAGTTCTACTTCTTACCCACAGTCTCATTTTCTTCTCCAGATGCGTGGAAGGATGAAACTACCCTGGCTCGAAGTTAGCTGTGGGTATACGACTTGATGAGACCACTGAGGCATTTCTAGATGGTGGCATTTAAGAACTACTATCCCTTTCCCCACGGCCCTATAGCAAACTCACAGCCACCAAAGATGTCTCGTGTCGCACATGGTAGCTACTGGGTAGTGCCTTCTCCAGCTTGGAATCCTGGTAGAAAAAGGGTAGGTAGTTGACCTGAAGACAAAATCAGACTTAATAGTGGACACTGAATCAGCAAGAAAGAAGCCTTCTGGTATTAAAGTTCTGAGATTTGGGCATTCGGCACCATAACTTATTCTAATCTGATTGGTACAGTACTTTCCCAATAGATCCTCTATGTACACTATCATGTCTTTAGTAAAATTTTGTTTCTATTTTTGCAACCCCCGTGACACTTGTACTTCTCCCCCCCGTCTCCTTGTATTGAAAAGAGCCTTGTGTTCATTACTGCACATGCGCAGAACATTCTTTGGATAATGGGATAGCGGGTGCCTTTGGCTTGTTTCTCTGCTTAATGGAACTGCCAGTAAGGTATCTCTGCACAGAACTACACTTGCTATATGTCCTTAATAGCTGACTTTTATCAAGTAATGGAATTTTTGTGTTTATTTCTACTTTATTTGCTACAATTTTTAAATCAAGAATGATGCTAAATATCATCAAACATTCCTTTACGGCTACGACTTGGAATCTGGTGGCTCTTATTCGAGGGAGTTTAGGACTCTAGATCCTTTGCATTTCCACAGAAAATGTAGAATGGAGAGTTTCCACAACAAACACAGCAGGAGCAGCATGGACAACCCCCACTGTGATTTGGAGTCCATAGATCTATTGGGTGGGAGCGATTAGTGAAAATTAATAACCATGTGGGGTGTTTGGCGACTTCACTATACATCATTAGCTCCGTATCAAAAGACCGTAGGCTCTAGGATGTATGTGTTCTGTTTTGGTTTTGGTTTTCCCCCAGAGAAGATCATTCCTTGCCAATTAGGCAGCTGTGATGAGGGGCTGACCTCAATTCAGCCAGGACCTGAAAAACGGTCTGAGCCAGTAGCAGCTTTAGAGACACCCAGACCCTGTCTGGTTTCCACTACCTGCACCATGAGCTCTGCTGTGGTGTTTCCTGCAGGCCCCGCCCTCTAGAGGGACTTTGTTCCCTGGCCCTGGAGACAATCCAACCCTCCCCCGACCTTCCCTCCCAGCCCAACACTCAGCAAACTCCTCCTGGAGCAAAGCAGCTACTCATAGACCCCAGCAGCCCACGCAGCCAGACTGAACCTACTGGCTTCTTTCTCTCCCAGAATCCTGTGCTCTGAGCTAGGACTCAGGATGAATTCTTCCAAAAACTGTCCAATGTGCCCAGGAAGATAATGCCCTGTGTCTCCGCTCACTGAGCGGGTGTTCTTCTCCACAGAGAATGTTAGTTTAACTAGTCCCCTCTCTGACCCTCTTTCCTCTTAAAAATTTTGACTTTTCTCTGGTTTATGTGGTAGGAGCAGTAGATTGTCACCATTCCCTACATACCACTGAGAAGGGAAAGTTTTTATTGCATTTTTGAATGAATTCTTTGGTAGTTTTCAGGAATTCTCTCATGATTGCTTGTATTTTAAGGATCTTCTACTTTGTCCAAATCTGGTAATTTTTATCTATTCATACTGTTATTCATTATTCACTGAATCTCCTAATTCTATCCGCATACAAATCTACGTAGCTGTTTCCTATAATATCATCTTGTTACAAATTTAATCCATGCTTTAATTTCTGCTATTTTAAATTAGCCAGTGATTTATTTATTTGTTTCAAAATATCAATCTCTGTTAATCTTATTTTCAATTCACACTTACTTTTCAAATTTTATTTTATTTCTTTGTTTTAATGTCTTTGATATTATTTTCTTTTTTTTTCTTTTTTTTTTTTTTTACAAATAGTTTATTGTCAAATTAGTTTCTACATAACACTCAGTGCTCATCCCCAAAGTGCCCTCCTCCAT
>NW_024081160.1:535195-623770 GCF_003009895.1 Hyaena hyaena
TCAGTCCTCAGTTTTTGTCAGCATTCAAGAGTCTCTCATGGTTTGCCTCTCTCCCTTTCCCCCACCATTTCCCCCCTTCTTCTCCCCCTTGTTCTACCTTTAAAAATATCCCTATCTGTAAAATATAGAGTGAAAATTTCTTTCTTTTTTTTAATAAATGCTTATTTATTTATTTTGAGAGAGAGAGAGAGAGGGAGAGTGTGGCGCACATGAGTGGGAGAAGGGCAGAAAGAGAGTGAGAGAGAGAGAGAATCCCACCCTGAGCTTGCAGCCTAATGTGGGCTCAATCTCATAACCACAGGATCATGATCAGAGCTGAAATCAAGAGTCAGACACTTAACTAATTGAGCCAACCCTACCTAGAGTGACAATTTCTGCCCAAAATGATGTTTTAAATATTAAATGAGATGATAAGGTATCAGCAAATTTTATATCACAGATTATAATGGTTTTATTAAATCACGTCTTTGACTTATTCTTTATTTTGATACATGTCATTTCTCATTGTTGTTACTATTTTATATAACTTATAATTCAATCCTTAGCCCATCTTTGAAACTAAAACATATATAAAATATTTCTATAAACCATGTAATTTATATCACATACCTATGCATGAAGACCAGAAAGGTTACAAGTAAGATAAGTTTATGTTTCATTGTTCCCCTTGCAGGATCTCACTGTGAACATCTCTCAGTGGCTCTTCCCTTTAGACCACACCCCCATCTGGACTGAAGATGCCCTCCCTCACTCCTTGGCCCACCGAGTCCCACCCCGTGCCCCAGCCCCATGCCCCAGCATCTCTAAGAGGCTATCCCCTCATGCCCCACATCCGGCTTTCTGCTCATTAGGATTTCTGGCTCTGGCTCACTTGTGTCCTTTCCTTATCTTTACCGTAGCAGGAGGATATATTTCCTGTTTTACTTACACTGCATGAAATTACGGTTTGAATTATAAAACTTTATAAAAATTGTATGTGATGGGATTTTCTAATGCAAGAATGAAATGTTAAAGTTGATGTATTTCCCCTGAAGGAGAAGGCCTTAGGAAATGGGCTTCTCCACTCTCTATCAACCCCCAGTCCCTAACCACGTGCATGATGGCCCTTTCTACCTTCATTGGTCCAGATACCGCCACTCTGTGTCCACCTTCTCACCAGCATGTGTCTGGGAAGATTTGAAGGTCCTGAGGCTCTATGGTAGATTAACCCTATTCGTAAGCAGCCAGGTGAACAAATTGTGCAGTCAGGTTACTCAGTCCACTCTGAGCTGGGTGCTCAAGTCCTTTTCCTATGCAGGATAGAGTCTCCTTTCTTTGGGAATCCCAGAAACACCATCGCGCTGGGTTCAGACATATCAGCTGTGGGAAGCACCCCCCCCCCCCCAGCTAACCAGTCCCCACTCCTTCCTGCAAAACCTCTGATGATCACACATCTCCATGGCTCACCAGCCACCTGGAAGAGGATGAACAGCATTTATGAATTCCCACTCCACTCTTCTCCCCAGGGCCGAGGCCCCAGGTCACATTCAGTCCTTGCTTCCCCATAGCTGTCACTGCAAGGCTGCCTCGGGGAAGGACGGTGAAGACAGCTTAATCTCAGTCCGGTTTTCCCAGCATTCCCTGGGCTTCCCAGCACCCAGGCAGCATGGAAGAAACCCCTCTTGTGGACGCCACCCTCCCCTCCCACAAACAGTGGCCTGGTAACACCTGGGGGCTATGACCTTCACACTTCTGCCTGCCTCTGAATTTGCAGCCCAAAGTCACCACGGGGCATGGAGACCATTGCAGCCTTATTGGCAAAATGCTGTGTGCAAGGTCAAGTCTATACTCACTTCCGCAAGTATTGGGCCAGGAATGAAACAAAGTGATGCTGGGTCCTAAGCAGAGAAACATCCATGCCTTCTTTTTCTCTTATCGCTAGGCAACCATGTTCTCATGGAATCAGCTTCTTGAAGGGTCAGAGAAGCAGGCAGAATAATATAGGTTTGAGGAAAGAGAAAGAATGCAGGGACTGAAGACAATTCAAAGCTAGAATGTAAACCCACCACCTTTCAGGACCTCAGTGCCTAAATGAGGACAAGGATGTCCTTTCACCAGCTGGGACGGGAGCACAGGCATCCTAAGGACCCACGCGAAAGCGCTGGACTAGGGGTGACGGATAAAGGTAACTGGTGCACTCAGGCTGGAATGTTACATAAAAGCAGCTGCAAGAAGGTTGGCCAAACTTTCAGACCTTCTGTTTCCTCCCAGTACATCTTCCAGAAGGCCAGATAAAAGCAGCAACGTGCCGGAGAGTGAAGCTTTCTTCTGACCCAGGTGAATTTATGGTTCACCTGGGCATTTGTTGAAGGGACCGCTAGAAGTGAACTAGTGTTCTCCTGTTTCCTGTTTTTAGCTACTGTGTGTTATTTAAGACATCTCAGCTCCAGTCTGAACAGACACAGTGGATGTAATACCGCAGACTTTGCAAGCTGCCATCATTAATCAAGACTTCTCCTTTGAACACCTGTTTCCCTGCAGCAGGATTATCGTTAGCGCGTATCAGCCATAAGGAGGCATCTTGTGCCCTGAAGTACACTGCTTCTCGAGAACAGTCCTTCATGTCTTCGGGGGTTTGGAAAAATGAAATCTTCCCTTCTTGGCATTTCCCTCTCATGATCTTTCCAGAGCGAGGTGACTCTTGCGTATTTCCCTGTTCCCCTGGAGAGCACAGGTGGCTGTTAATGATATGGAGTGACTGCAGTGTCACCCAGAGTCTCAGCTTTCATCCCATCTATTAAAAAAATAAGCATTACCCTGTGTCGTCAGTTTGTTCAAGAGATCAAATTCTTTTTAAAAAAATTTTTAATGTCTTTATTTCTGAGAGAGAGAGAGAGAGAGAATGTGAGTAGGGGAGGGTCAGAGAGAGAGGGAGACACAGAATCTGAAGACAGGCTCCAGGCTCTGAACTAGCTGTCAGCACAAAGCCCGACGCAGGGCTCAAACCCACGAACCGTGAGTTCATGACCTGAGCCGAAGTTTGACGCTTAACCGGCTGAGCCACCCAGGTGCCCCTCAATTTCTCTGTCTTGAGGTAATATTTTTTGAAAGCTTCCAGACCCTAATCTCAGGGCAGAGAGAGATACCTGGGTAAATATTGGGCATATCAGAGAAACTGAAATTCATATTTGAATCTTCATGTTTCACCTGTAAATGTCTTGTGAGTTTTGAACCATGTGCCATCATATACTCATTTTGTGTAACTCAGCTTCAAGCAAAGTTAATTCTACTTGAAAATCCATTACCTTTATCATATGGCTTCCTTTCTCCCTGGCATATGTGGGTCCCATTCTTAAAATTAAAAGCTTAATTTTAAGCTTTTCTTTCTTGGGAATACTCCTTGCATGGAAGATCATGGCATGGGCTATCAGTCAGTTACAGTTTAGTATAAATGAATTTGATAGATCTTTCCTGGGAGGGTGTTAGTAGAGAAAAAAGAACAGTGCAGTTTTGAGGATGCTTCACATGGAATGAAGACAATGGTAACAGGAAAACCACCGAATGCACATGAAATGACACATATTCAACTGCTGCTTTAGGACTTAGTCCTCAAGATGGAAATCTGGGCTTCCCATTAAAGCAAGGCAGTTTTAACAACTTCAATAGCAGTAGTTCTTGTAATCGTACAAATCACATTCCTAATCACAACTGGCAATAAAAAGAAAGACATATTCCCTACCTAAAACAAATAGTGATCCAATAGGAAACTGACAGGAATGACTGAGGCAAATGCAAGGTCACCTGAGTATATTTCACAAAGTTGATACTAACAACCTGATTAAAAAGTTCAGCCTGGAACTGAGTTCATGGAGAAGGGAACATGGAGCTTCTTTAAAGGATGTAGGATATGTTTAGTAGCCATCATAGATGGATAGGACTAGACAATGTAAAGTTGTAGTGGAAGAAAGTTCATGACACATTTGGGAAAGCACCATTTTTTAAATAGACTTTATTTCTTAGAGCGATTTTAAGTCCACTGCAAACTGAGGCAGAAAATAGAGAGTTCCATTGACCCCTGTCCACACACACATGCATCCTGGCCCATTATCAACACCCCCCACCAGGGAAGTCACTTTTGTTACAATTGATGAACCTAAATGGATACGTCTTAATCTTCCAGAGTCCATAGGTTACATTAGGAATTACTGTTGGCGTTGTACATTCTAAAGGTTTTAACAAATGTATACTGACATGTGTCCATCATTATAGTGTCATACAGAATAATTTCACTGCCCTAAATGTCCTCTGTATTCTATGTATTCATTCCTCCCCCAACCCAATCCTTGACGACCACTGATCTTTTACTGCCTTCATTGCTCTTTTTGTTTTAATGTTTATTTATTTATTCTGATAGAGAGAGAAGACTGGGAGAAGAGAGAGAAAGAGAGGGAGCACATGAGTAAGGGAGGGGCAGAGAGAGAGGGAGAGAGAGAGAATCCCATGCAGGCTGTGTACTGTCAGCACAGAGCTCAGTGTAGGGCTTGATCTCATGCACTGTGAGATCATAATCTGAGCCAAAATAAAAAAAACAGACGCTTAACTGACTGAGCCACCCAGGTGCCCCATTCACTGATCATTTTATTACCTTTTCTAGAATGTCATTTATTTGTCATCAGACAGTGTGTAGCTTTTTCAGATGGGCTTCTTTCGCTGAGTAATATGCATTTAAGTTACCTCCATGTCTTTTCATGGCTTGATAGCTCATTTCTTTTAAGGGCTGAAAAGCGGTCCACTGTCTGGATGTACAGCACTCTATCCATTCACCTACTCAAGGGCATCTTTTTTTATAGACCAAGTTCTGGGCCTTATAAATAAAGCTGCTGTAAACATCTGTGTGTGGGTTTTTGTATGAACATAGGATTTCAGCACGGGATTTCATTTGGGTAAATACCAAGGATGCCATTGCTGGATCATAAAATAAAAGCATGTTTCATTGTGTAAGAAGCCACCAAGGTGTCTTTCCAAGTGGCAGCGCATTCCCACCATCTGCGGGAGAGAGTTTCTGCGGCTTCACATCCTCGATAGCGTTTGGTGTTGTCTGTGTTTGGGATTTCCATCATTCTAATACAAATCACCAGTTCCTAACTCAGTTGGAATTGAGCATGTGTAGGAGAGTCATGGAGGCTCAATACAGAAATTAGCCCAGGCTGTAAATGGTCATAACAGCCTTTCTAGAAAGACCACACTGTTCAATAGACACATGAGCTAAGTGTTACTTCTTTTTTCAGAAGTCCGTCTTCCCAGGTCACAAAATGGAAAGGGGACAGTGTTTATCTCACAGCCCACCAGTTTGGGGCTCTGGGCTTATTTTCAGGCCCACTTGCTCTCTCCGTACACCTGCCTCCCTGGCCCTACCCATCACTTTTCCCACCCAGCCTCCCTCAACCCGTTCTCTCCCCACCAGATCCTTTCCTGGTCCCTTGCTAAGCTTCTCACTGTTCCTGGCCTGATCCCACCCATCCCTCTATGACCTCCCTGCTCCTGCCCATCTGTCCCTATACTTCCCCACCCCCTCAACCACGACTTCCCCACAAGATGGAGGTGGTGCAGGAGGCTGCTCCTCTGCGTGGGTAAAGGGGGAGGGGAGGGGCCCTCACCTGTCTTCACTTCTCTCCCTTTATGCCCTATAACAGGACCCTACCCAAGACTCCCCAGGTGGGTCACGGTACACCTCAATTCTTAACACTATGCTTCCTCCTCTCCACCTACCCATGACTCTTGGAGAAAGGGCACCCCCTCAAGCTTGTGATGAAGGATCTCCACCCACCTTTCTAGAAATACAACTCAAAACTCACAGGGCTGGATTTGCCCAATAATCCATCCATACTCCCAGAAGTACACATCAAAGTCTGACTCCAGAACGCCCTTTGCCATCCCAGGGGCCAAGAATGTTCCAAAAACAGTTTTGTTGCTTCAACTACAGAAGAAGATTGCAAAGCTGCCAAGGATAATCACTGCCCACCCTTTTCAGGTGCCCTATTCCTTCATCTTTGCTTATAACCAAGTTTGAGCTACAGCAGACGTGTCCTTGTACACTTCTGAGTGCTCAGGGGGTGAGTGACGGATTAGATTCACAGGTGCACACACGTACACACACACGCCCACACAGATGAACAGAGACGCGTATGCACACCTGTCAAAAATAATTTTCGAAGGGAACAGTAATCGTCCTCTGACTTCTATAATCTTCTTGGCTGTGACTCTGACAGTGGATAGTTTTCCAAATGATTAAGTTACAAATTCTGTTTTCTTCATTCTATGCTATCACATTGTGCCCTCCCGTCTGGCCAGGGATAAGAAGCAGGGCCTCTCTGGGCCATTTATTCGTTACGGGTCCCTCTCTTACCTGCAGGAAAGCTGGTTGGAGCTTCAAGATGACCACATGCAAGAATGGCTGGCTTCTCGCCAACACTCACATATCCTTGGTCTCTGCAGCGCTGGGGGACACAGGGAGCCAATCCGGGAAGTGATGCTATCATGCTGGTATCATATACAAGGACTTGACAGTTGAAATGTGTGTTGTGGCCACAGGGAAGGGGTCTGGAATGCCCTGTGACACAGGTCAGAACTTGCAGGAGAAGCAGGGGGTCCGTGTGATGTTGGAAAGGCTCACTGTGCTTACAGGGGTTGGTGCTGGGGTGTCGTGTTACAGGATTGTCCCAGCTTGTTGTGAGGCACAGGACACCTGTGTGTGGAGACGCGTCCCCAAGCTGACGCCAGCTCATCTGCGTTTTCCCCTGCTGCCTGAGGGCCATTGGTGCCAGTCTCGGCAATGGCCGTGAACCTCACTCCCATCTGGTGCAAAGGGTCTCCATCCCTGTGACACTGGTGTCCAGATGCTCATCTGTCCTGGCATTTCTAGGGACAGCCCCTTCATGGGGTCTGATACGTCTCTTGATAGATGTGAAAGCAAATGGTGGTGTGGCTGCTCTGGTCTGCCTGGACCCAGGCCCCTACTCATTTGTTAGAGATAACGGCGTGGCTGGACAATAACTGAGGTCATCAAGCCTCACTTCCACGGTCCTGCCTGGACTGTGGCTCTGACTTACATTTTTACATACAGACTTTATCCTGCAAGAGGTCACAGCAGAGTCTGGTCCGTTTGAAAAAAAAAATTATAATCTCCAGTGTTTTGCTTTTGCTTCTGAAGGTCTCTTTTGAATGTGATCACTGACTGGGAGCCATCCACATCCTCAGGGACCTTCTTTGAGAGGATCGTCATCTATTTGAATAGTTTAAGCCTTTTGTTTGCAAGAGGCTAAATTACATTCTAGGAAAAACACGTTTGTGAAAAGCAATGCTTTCTTATTAGTTTGTCAGCTGAGGAAGGTACCTAGTCGGTTCTGGCCTGGAATGCGCGTGAGCCAAGAACATGAATACATTCAACCCCTGAAGTCACAGAGCTTGAGGCTCGGTTACCATGGAGATCATCCACCTCTCTCCTGAGGTGCACCTGTAACAATTGAGATTAACTGTTGCTATTGTACGTTGGGTCCTGGAGTAGACATCACAGAGAATTTGGGTGAGGGAATTTACACAGATAAAATCCATACTGGGAGACAGTATTCCCACATCTGGACCCCTCCCCCAGAAATTTCGGTTTACTTGTTCTGTGATCAGCCTGGACATCGGGATGACAAAAACTTAGTCAGGATTATATATCCCTGATGATCACGCAAGGTGAGTGTTCCAAAGGTTCTTTTTCTCTTCTGAGACTTGGATTGAAGACTCATTTTAAAAATAGGAAGGCAATTATGTTCATGCATACTCTCCAGGTTTCCAATTAGCTTTGGATAAATGCAAAGTTCTCTGAGCTCAGTGGGTTGCTGTTTTGAGTACTAGCACCTCTCTTTTGCCCAGGAATACCCTTACTACTTGCCAAGAAACAGGACCCTAAGGGAAGCCATGGAACACTGAGAAGTGAATGATTCCTCCGGGAGCCATGAGGCCAGCTGAGCCCAGGCCACAGAGCCGTGTTGTTCAGGACTCATGGTTCCTCAGCTTGTAAACTCGACTTGTAAACTGCGCTATTGTGAAATTTCTTCTCAGTCTACATTTCTACCGACCGTTTAACCATGTCATAATCATTCGATATATTTACAAATGTCTCATCCGGCTTCTTCCGGCACATTTCAAGTCTGAACTTCCCTAAAGGGGGCTGGCATGGGACTCGATTTGACCATTGACACACAATGGAAGAGAAATACAGTGACCGCAGGGTATAAGCTTTAAGAACCAGTGTGAGACATAACACATTCCAGCGCACCTGCTGTATAATTGTGGTAACCTGTGCTGAGGTGAGGCTTCAGTTGGTGTGAATATCGGAGGATTACTCTGGGCAAAGGGTCCTTGCCAATTCACACTGTATGAGCCAGAAACAAACCTTAACTGTTTCAAACCACTGAGGTTTTGGAATCGTTTGGTACTATAGCACCACATAGCTTTTCTGACTGAAATGATACATCCTAACTTCCAAAACCTCTGTGACAGCTTTTTAAAAGCTCTGTGATGTATTGAGGACGATTTAGTCACGTTTATGACGATCACCCTTATCCTGATACAGCAGCCTGACTGACAAAAATGGAGATTATTTTTCATGCGTGACAACTATAAAAAATGTGCATTATTTCACTTGGCAATTTCTGGGATTTGGCCAGTGGGACTTACAGATGCTAATGTGATCCAGAAATTTCTGATTCTGAAACTAAATTTACAATTCTGTCCCTTAGGGATTTTGACTCCAAGGGACAGCTGTTCAGGATGCAGTGTGAACTGTTTCTGCAATCTAGTGGTCGACGATTTGGACATCCGAGACCACAGACCTTGTATGAGAAGCTTCAGAGGAGGTTAATTTCTCCCTTTTGGATTTAATGTTCTTAGGTTTAACTTAATTCCATACCTGAGATTCGTTATTAGCTTATATTTGTGGCAATGAACTGGGTACATGGGATTCACTTGAAATCATATGCACAAAATTACATGAAAAATTGAAATATCAAGGTTCATTTAGCACAGCTCCTTGCTAATGAAGACACAGTACTAATGAAGAAATTTATTCTCTAACAGGAACTTCCACCTGAGCCTGCAAAAATCCAGAAAAGATGAGTGAACTAAAAGAGAGACAGGAGGAATTATTTCCAATTAAACAGTAGTGAGGCTTTTGTTGAAGCCCAGATATTGCCTGGGAAGTTCAATGGCTGAAGAGGGGGGAATTGAGATCCCATTCTGGACTAACTTGAATTTCAAACTGCCGGTGTGCTTTCCCTGGTGTTTCTGTCATTTTAAAATGTGTTTCAGTCTTTTCTCCTCTTTGTTCATGCATTCCAAAATAGGGCATCAAAATACCAAAGAGTGCTCAAACTTTAGAAAAACAGCAGTGACAGCAAGTGAACACATTATACAAAACTGTTCTCTTTCTTGTGCTGAAGATGCTAAAATAGTACCGGCTAGGGTCGAAGCAGAGCCTATAACTTGTCCGGTGGTTGGAAGTGCATCTTTACTTTCAACACATTCAATGGGATGGACTTGTGTTATAGACATACAGAGGAAAAGGGGCGCCTGGGTGGCTCAGTCGATTAAGCATCCCACTTCGGCTCAGGTCATGATCTCGCGGTTCTTGAGTTTGAGCCTCCCCATCGGGCTCTGTGCTGACAGTTTGGAACCTGGAGCCTGCTTAGATTCTGTGTCTCACTCTTTCTCTGCCCCTCCTTCTCTCAAAAATAAATAAACATTTTAAAAAAAGAAATATAGAGGAAAACAGAAGAAAGAACAACAATCTATTTTTGACATCCCAAGGAATATTTCAAGAGTAAGTACAACATAAAAAGTAACAAAAATGACAATTACTGGGGCTGTTATATTTGAGGCAGAAATATGCATTCACAAAGAGGTCAACTGGGACAATGAGGAGATACTGGTCACATAGGGAAGGCTAAAGTGTCAAGTGTAATGCTCAGCCCAAGGACAGCTGATTGTGGAGTCGCACACCTTTGCCAGGTGGCCTGATGTCCCTCACCCACTGGGTTGTTATTCAAACAGGAATCTGTTGAAACATTCTGAAAGATTACATTGAGGATTTTGGTTTCGTTGGGTTTTGTTGTTGTTGTTGTTTTGTTTTGTTTTGCTTTGTTTTTATATACCTCAACCATCGGCTCATGTGTTGTTTTGCCTGCAGAGTTCTCCAGTCCGCCCAAGCAGAAGGTCAATGGCATTTTGGGTACGGATACTTGCCCAGTTCATCGTGGGTATTTGCTGTATGCCTGTGTGCTAGGACTGAGGGTATAAAAGTAAACAAGGTCATGGCCTTTTTTTTTTTTCCCAAGGAGATAAATCTGGGTGGCCCTTGAGGCTTGTGTTCTCCTTTCTTTAGGAGCTCAGCATTGAGATGACATAGCTCAAGTGGGTTATTTCGACAAAACAGGCAAGAGCTGGCCACTGCTCACCCTTCCTGACAAGGCAGCTTGTCGAACCCTGGGAACGTCTGCTGGTGACAGTCACACGGGTGTCCCTGCTCCCTGGGCCCATGAACACGAGGGCATTGGAGGAACTAACACTGTGCATCAGGAGACTGATGGGGGGAGTGGAGACCAGGGTGTGACAGTGACAATTCAGTTGTGTGTGTTCTTATTCTGAGCTCCTAAGTTCTCCCCGAACCCCGTGTTCCCCCTGCACCACAGGCCGGTGCTGTCAGAAAGCACCCCCTGCACAGCCCAGGAGGCGCGCAGACTAAACCACCACCCCACGTACCATTAAGTGACAGGAAAGCAGCGCCTGCCGCACTGCAGGGAAAAGAGCACTAACTTCCCCTGCGGCCTAAGGACGGCTTCTCAGAGAGCGTGGTCATTCGCTGGAGCCTTGAAGGCCGAGTAGGATTTGCACAGACCCGGGAGAAGGCATCGAGGTGAAGGCGGGGGTGTGGGAAGAGTGTGGGGTGCCTGGGTGGCAAGAAGCCCCGTGGGGTTTGGAGGTACGTGCTCTCAACGGAACCCATCTGCCCCGATGGCAAAGGGCTCCTGGAGTAAAACATGAGTCAAGTGATGCCACCGCCCTCCTGGGAATACCCACGGCAGTCGGACAGTTGTCACTAGGAAGCCCCAGAATGGGGAGCTGAAGCGGACAAAGACTCGTTAGGAGGGTATTCTCTCTTGGCGGTGGCTTCCCCTCTCTCCTTCAACACACTGCTTCCCCTAAAGGGGAGAGTATTGAGCTCCTACATACAGCACCCATATAAACATTATTGAGCATTTATTTTTTATTAATTATTTTTAATGTTTATTTATTTTTGAGAAAGGGAGAAAGAATGAGCAGGGGAGGGGCAGAGAGAGAAGGAGAATCCCCAGCAGGCTTTGAGCTGCCAGTGTAGATCCCCACTGGGGGCTCAAACTCATCAACCATGAGATCTTGACCTGAAAGGAATTCAGCAGTCCAACGCTTAACTGACAGAGCCACCCAGGCACCCCAAACATTCATTTATTTTAAAAGGCCACATTTTACTAAACATTTCTCATAAATTTTGGTTGGCATTTGATGTTAACGGTTGATATCCCTTCTTCTCCTGCAGCACATGGATGTATGCTTTTTCTTCTGAAAGTTCTGGAGTTTGCAGAGAGAATAGGTTCAAAGTTGTCAGTATCAAAGAAGAATAGATGAGAGTTCTCTTTAAATTTAAATGTCAACTATATGTGTTCAAATGCCAACTATAGAATAATAATGTGGCATTCTGTGAAGAATTGTCATTTTCTAGTAAGGCTTACTAATATCACTTCAGCAGGATAAATTCTGGGGGGAAAAAGAAACTAGAAAGGTCACCCAACTGCTTCTGTATATATTCTTCTTAGAAACATATAATACCATTGACTTAAGGTAGAATTTTTAATTTAACTAAAAATCTCTTTGGGTTGTTGAACAAAGGTTTTAAAGATTTGAGGTTAAGTGAAAATGATAAACTTAATAATGCAACGCAACTTGAAATGCTCTAGCTTCTGCTGATGGGAACATGAATTGGCAAAAAGGGCAGTTTTCACATTGAATTAAACGTGGAGTTAATGCTTATTATCTAGCCTCTCTATCCAACTGCTTTCTTTTCTTGACACGCAGTTCACATTGACCTTCTCAAATAACTGTTCCCAGCAGCTGGGCGAGAGCCAGAGAGCATGACACGATGGGTGTGCCAACCACAAGGAGGAGAGGCCCATTAGGAATCCATGTCCAGCTACATTTCCATCCTGAAGGCAAAATGAAGACACGTTGAGTCAAACAAGACAAGTTTTTGCAAGCACATCTTCTCTACAAGACATGTTACAGAAATTCCTTCAAGTAGAAGGGAAATCATTCTACATGGAAACTTGTCTATATAAAGGAATGTAGAGCCTTAGAAATATTAAACATATAAGAAAATGAAGAGATTTATTTTAATGTATTTAAAATACTATTAACAGTTAAGGGGTACCTGAGTGGCTCAGTCAGTTAAGCATCCGACTTTGGCTCAGGTCATGATCTCATGCTGCATGGGCTTGAGCCCTACATCGGGCTCTGTGCTGACGGCTCAGAGCCTGGAGCCTGCTTCAGATTTCCTTGTCTCCTTCTCTCTCTGGCCCTCTCCTGCTCATGCTCTGTCTCTCAAAAATAAATAAACATTAAAAAAATATTTTAAATGCAATTAACAGTTGAAAATATTTCTGAAAAATTTTTGCCTCAGGACACCTTTCCAGTCTCAAAAATTACGAAGAATTGTTCATTAGGATTATATCCATCAAATTTGCCATATTAGAAATCAAAACTGACATGCATATTAATACACATTAATGAAAATGTTTATTAATTTGTTTTAAAGTATTCATGATAAACCTGTGCTATGTTAACAAAAATAATATCTTTTTAAGAAAAATAACTGGATCTTCCAAAAAAGGAAAAAAAATGGTGAGCAGGGCAGCTTTGTTTTATATTTCTGCAAATCTTTTCAATGCCTAAGTTAATAAAAGGCAGCTAAAGTATCAGAACTGCTTTCACATTCATTCTGTTGCAAGATGACACATAATACAGCCTTGGAAAATTCTCCTTATGAAAACATGAAAGTAAACACAGCGAGCACTGATTTATAACTATGAAAATAGTTTCAATCTGGTGGATACCCTGAAAGGACCTCGTGGGCCACAGTGGGCCTCAGTCTGCACTTCTAGAACCTCTCGTTTCAATGACACTTTGTCACAGTCAGCGTGAAGGTTATAACATATGTAGAAGTAAAATGCCCAAGAGCATTGGCAGGTTCACCAGAGGGAGGAAGTGCAGGTAGGTGAAGGACTCACACACTACAGTTGAAATGGTAAAATGTAAGTTAGAAGTAACTCGTGACAATGAAAGTTTATAAACTGCAACCACTAGAGCTATTGTTAAAAGTAAATACACGAAACAGATTTAGCAAACAGTCCACAAGTGGAGAAGAAATAGAGTATTACAACAGACCCACTTTTTCTCAAAGAAGACAGGAGAAAAAGGAAACACGAACACACAGCACAAATGGAAAACATGTAGTAAGAAGACACACAGAAGCCCAACAATATCTGAATGTATTACATGTAGAAGGTTCACAGTCGATAATAAGAGCTTCCACCTTAAGAAGCTAGAGAAAAGCAAGTTTAAGCAAAGTAAGTATGCTGAAAGACGTAATAAAGAGTTCAAACAATGAAGCAGAAACAGTAGAGAAAAATAATGAAATCAGAAGCTGGATCTTAGAATACATGAATATAATTTATAGAACTCTAGCTGTCCTAAAGAAGGAAGAAAGAGAGCCAACACAAGGGTTGGCCTGTCTTCTGCTCAGGCTGCCATAACAAAATGCCACAGGGAGAGGGGCTTAAACAACAGAACGGTGTTTCCTCCCAGTTCTGGAGGCTAGAAGTTGAGGATCAAGGTACCATCAGGTTTGGTTTCCGGCAAGTCCTCCCTTCCTGACCTGCTCACCGCCACCTCCTCTCCATATGCAAATGTGAGACAAATGTTCGATGGATATTTAGAAACCGATTTGGACTGGGGCGCCTGGGTGGCTTAGTTGGTTAAGCGTCCGACTTTCGCTTAGGTCATGATCTCTCGGTTCGTGGGTTCGGGCCCTGCGTCGGGCTCTGTGCTGACTGCCAGCTCAGAGCCTGGAGCCTGTTTCAGTCTGTGACTCCCTCTCTCTCTGACCCTCCTCTGCTCGCGCTGTCTCTCTTTCTCTCTCCTAGAAATAAATAAAACATTAAAAAAAAAAAAAAGAAACTGATTTGGACTTACCTGTAGCAATCAAAGTCAAAATAGTAGTTGCCTTTAGGAAGGTCCTGGGCAGGAGGGTGGCACCTGGGAGCCCTCAGGGTGCCAGATGTGTTCTCAGGGCACAAGTCTGTGTAAATACGTAGAATGAATTGAGTTGCACCTTCACGATTAGTGTACTTCACCCTATGCATTTCTCCTTTAATAAGAGAGCAAAAGTAAATGTGTGGTAGCGTTTATCTTGCTAGATATGCTGGTCGAGAGTAAATACAAAATTAAATTTGGAAATATTTTATTTTCCTGTAAGAATATTTCCTCTCTTGAGCAGATCTAAAACTCGGGTAAGGAGCAGGCAGGTTTTGCTTCATCACACTGCTCAGTTCGTCATGTGAGATTCAATTTAATGAGAAGACAAATACAGTCATCCCTCATCAACGGAAGGCCCCACCACCCAGGCCTGGAGCTTGACCAAAAGGCATAGCAACCACATGCTCTGTCTACAGGCAGCGAGCCCACAAGCATGCTGTGTCTGTCTTTATTTATGATGGCTATGCACTACCTTGTGGCAGAAGAAGCCACTTAACACAGGTATCCCACGTATAGGCTGTATGTGCTGACAGATTTTTAATCACCAGGATCACTGTGGCTCACGGAACCACTTGGACCCCAGTTCCCTCTCTGAGACTCAGTCTTTCACCTTTAACTGATGCTGCATTTAAAAGAAAGAATTCAAAGGAGCAGCAGATTAAGAAAGAGCCACCTCTAAATCACTGTGAGGTGCTCTCACACAGATACGTTTGTTTTTTCTCCTGTGTTACAGAGCCAGTTAACATAGGACTTCTAATGAGTTTGGCAGATCTGAATGGTACTGCAGATTATAATGGCCGAGTCAGGGAGAGCCCACCTCGCCGGTGCACTGCAGACTATGGAAATCCTTGGCTCTGGCAACCAGTGGTCCCGTAAGGAGACATGGCTAAGTACTCTGAGTGAGCAATTCACAGCTATTTCAAGACAAGCAAACTATTTAGAAGGAGAACAGATGAAACTGACATCTTAGTGACTCAGCATAATAGGAAGCTATTGCTTGCTCCTGTAGAGTACAATGGATGCGTTCAACTTCGTGCAGTCATTCAGGGGCCTATGCCATTGGAAGTTTGGCCATGTGCGAGTGTTCCCAGGTCACACTGAAGTGGCAACCTCCCAGCTGATGGAGAAAGAGAAGAGTGGACCACCTGTCTGAAAGCTTTTAAGGGTCAGAACTGGAAGAAGCATCAATCACCTCTGCCCACATTCGGTTTGCTAGAAGTCAGTGTCGCCTTTGAGTCAAAAGGGGGCCAGCAAAAATAGCTACATTATAGAAGAGACGCACAAGTCTTTTCTCATGGCGGCCAGAGAGCTGTCTCAATCAGAGACCTTAAAGTACTGTTTGAAATTCTTCACGAGACTATTGATGCAGTTAAAGATCGTTCAGAGATTTGAACCAGAAAATGCTTGCCCTGAACATCAAAATATCCAGAGTCATTAGATTAGAGTATGCAAAGTAATTTGCTAGGAAGAATTGTTTGGAGGATAAAATAACTTCCACTTTTAAAGAAGAACAATAAGTAAAATTTAATAGGATGTGAATGTAGACAGTGAGAAAAAAGGGAGCAAAGGCCAATATTTCTTAATCAGGGAGAGCCCTTAATTAAGATGTGGTTAACTAATGTCTTCATTAGGATGTTTGAGCAGAAATCTTAAAATATGTACACAATTTATTTTTCAGTGGCTGTTTTATTGAAATGTAATATATAGAAATTGCACAAATCCTAAGTGTGCATATCAATGAATTTGCATAACATGAGGATCCCATGAAACCAGCTCCCATCAAGATAAAAAACATGACTGGTGCCCCCTCCCACAGCCTAAGCCCTCTTCTACCTTACACAAATCAAAGTGCCAAATAAAGTAAATGGCTTTCTTGGCTCTAGCTGCTACATTCCCCAGTCTTTTCTGCAGTTAGGTATGGCCATATAACTGGGTGACAGCCAATGGCATGTGTGTCTTATGTCTGAATGTATAGTTTCCCATAGGAACCTTTCTCATTTGATCCTTCATGTCCTTGCCCCCCATCACAAAGCATGTGGATGTTAGAAATCACATGCACAAGATAATAGAAGCACAAGATGAAAGGAGGCTAGGCTTCTGAATCACCTGTTGAAGGAGAGCCTTCTGCCAATCAGGAATACCAGGTATGGGATTCACATGAATGAGAGGTAGCTTTTTAATTCATGCTTGAGCTATATCTGTGTGGTTTTCTTTGCTACAGCAGCTAGAGTCACCTTAAGTAGCACACCCGCTGACCATGGACATCTCTCCTACAGGTCTCAAAGGCTCCTCAAGCTTGGCACGTCCAGAATTGAACCCATTTCTCCTTCCTCACCTTAGCCTATTTCAGTTTCTTCATTCTGTATGAAATCCACACCCACACACCTGGAAGTCAGCCTTGAACCACCAGACTGCCAGGGTTAGCCACTCACCATTTTTGTGGATTCTTTCTCCCAAGTGTCTCTGGTGCCCAGCTCTTTCTCTTGTTCCTCATCGTCATTGCCTAGTGTAAGTCATTAGCATCTCTCACCTGAACCTTTTTGGTATTTCTGCTTTCTGATTGCTCGCTGTATCAGTCAACGTTCTCCAGAGAAATAGAGCCAACAGGATATATAGATACATGAGAGGAGATTTATTATGAGAACTGGCTTATGTGATTATGGAGACTGGAATATGCCAAAATAAACACCACCTGGAAGCTGGGCCATCCGGAAAGCCAGTGGGATAATTTAGTCTGAGAGCGAAGGAAGGAAGAGGGGTCACTGGTGCAAGACCCAAAGTCTGAAGCTCTAAGATCCAGGAGCCCTGATTCTGAGAGCATGAGAAAATCAACGTGCCAGCTCAAAAAAGAGAGAATTTGCCCTTCCTCAGCTATTTTATTTTATTCAGGCTCTCAACAGATGGAATGAGATCCACCCACAATAGTGAGGACACATCTTCACTGGGTCTCCTAATTCAAATGCTAATCTCTTCCTGAAACACCCTCACAGACACACTCACAAGTAAGGTTCTACCAGCTGACTGGGCATCCCTTAGCCCCGTCATTTTACACATAAAATTAACCATCACACTATCAGAATATTCTTCCTATGATACAAAACGTAAATCAAAACAAACTTCAAAGTCCCTCAGTGACCCTTAATTTCAAAAACAAAGGCCAAGTATATAGGGCTTTTTATGGTCTATGAGTATTCGCCAAGCTCATCTCTTTACACTTTTCACTCACCTTCCCCCATACCTAACCACCTACCACATCCTGTGCCTCCTCAGTGCTACTGGACTTCCTCTGATGCCTCAGGATGTGCATCGCCTGGAGGCTTTCCTTTTTCTGTGTTCGCTGCTTTGCACAGTAGGCATTGTTTTTGTGAACTTCTGGGTAATCTATTCAGAGCTACCCATTACCATGATCTCTTTCCTTAGAAAAGAGATAGTGTTATTAAAATCATCAGCTTCCTCCTTTATTTTTTTATTCTTTTGCTTCCTATTTTATTAATTTTATTTATTTCTATTGAAGGAGAACAAAGGAGAGGCAGAGAGAAAGGTAGAGAGAGAATCCTAAGCAGGCTCCATGCTGAGAGCATGGAACTCAATGTAGGGCTTGAATCCACAAACCCTGAAATTATGACATGAGCCGAAACCAAGAGTCAGGTGCTTAACTGACTGAGCCACCCAGATGCCCCAGCTTCCTATTTTAAAAGCATCTCTGTCTTCTTCCCTTCCTCCCTCTCTGTCTCCCTCATCTCTCTCTTTCTTCACACTCCTTTCCTTGTCATATCCATTTTTCCCAGCATTTCTGAGCCTGGAATTCCATCCAGCTTCACTTCCCTTTGGATTCACAGCCACCATTTAAGCCACCATTCCAAATGAGGTTCCAGCTTTCTTTGTTGGTAATTCAGTTCACAGCAACCTGGCTCCCCTGTCTCTTTTGTGCTCAAATATTTCCTTTGATTTCCTAACATAAACATAAAAAGAAAAAACCTGCCTGTACTCCTCACCATATGTCATCTCCTTCATCTATGTCATGGAAGACTTTAATTCAACCCTGAGCCCAATTCCAGCTGCATTGACTGAGCCCTCTGTGCATCTGTTTGGGACTCTTGCTAAGGCTTCACTACTGTGGCTGGCCCCCAGCAAAGACTCTCATGCCCTGACCCTGACTCTCTAGGCGTCAGGTCTGTGGATCAGACAGCGCCTGAGTCATCAAGAAGGAAAATGGGTGCTGCAGCCCTCCGCTGGATTCCAGCCACCACCTGCATTTGCTCAGGTGCCTAAACTCCCCATATCCTAAATAAAATCAGCACTGTCTACCTGTCAATGTCCTTCTCCACCTTCCACTCAGCTTCTCAAGCATAACACTTAAGCCTTCAATCCTTCTTCTTTCTCCCCTCCTCCAAATTCCTCTACGTCTCAAATCTCTTTATTCTTTATACGTCTTTATTCTTCTGCCTCTGCCTCTGTTCTTCACCACGTGAGTCTCTGCCCAGATCACCAATCTCACAGACTACGACCTTTGTTTCCCTTCAAATCCCAAATGGCTGCCAGAAACATCTTTCTGATTTAAAACTGGGGACATCACCATTCTGTCTACAATGCTGTTGGCTTTCTATTGGATGCAGAGGAAATATGGTGAATCTTAGAGTAGCTTGGGGGTATCCAACTAAGTAATAATACCAGTATTTGATTTCTATATTTGAATGCTTCCCTGCTCTGCTCACCTTGTGTATCCTACCCCAGAGGACTTCAAAGTATTTTACCTTCATCTGAGCACCATGAACATTCTCATATATCCTTCTGTCTGAGAAACCTCCAAAAACTGTCTCTGCTGTTTCTTTTAAATCTCAAGAAAAGTTTAAAAATTTTTAATGTTTATTTATTTTTGAGAGAAGAGAGAGAGAGCATGGGAGGAGCAGAGGGAGAAGGAGACATAGAATCTGAAGCAGACTCCCAACTCTCAGCTGTCAGCACAGAGCCCAATGCAGGGCTGGAACTCACGAACTGCAAGTCATGACCTGAGCCGAAGTTGGGCGTTTAACTGTCTAAGCCACCCAGGCTCCCCTACATCTCAAGAAAATTTTAAAGACACAACTCAGACATCAACTGTGATGTCTTTTTATCCATCATTGTTTTGTAGAACTGTAACACTTTATTAACATCCTTACTGTGAGTAATGACACATATACATATCTGTTTTACATATATGTTCATATTTGTTCAAACATATATGTTCAAAATTAAGGACATCAAGTTATTTGCCATTGTATTTCCAGTGCTTAGAATAGTGCCCAGAATATTATAAATTCCTTGCAAACATTTGGCACTTAATTCTATCTTGTGTTACATTTTCATATTGGGATTTAAGATGCCTCTAAAGCAAAGCCAAGAAAATTGTATGATGTAATTATTAACTTGAAGAAAATGTTCTTTTTTTGCATTATTTTTTAGGGCCCTTTTTTCTCACAAACACTGTAAGGTAATAATCAGCACAGAATGCCTGACTACTGAGCTATTACTGAGCTAATGGTTTCTGAATGAGATTGTAGGGCATTAAAGTACTTTCTACCCTGAAACAAGATGATTGACATATCAAAAGCACACACATACAGCATATGAAGTTGAAAAGTCAAGTCAAGTGAATTGCTTGAAAGAAGCAGTAACTTAATCTATAGATAAACAATGGCATTGGTAATGGCAGTCTAAAATATAATTTTGTGCTCTTTAAATTAATCTTTAGCTTTTGACTTCATCAAGATGGAGAAACCCAGGACAAATACAATGAAATCCATTGAAGATAAAACAGTAATAAAAGAGAACAAAAGCAACGATGGTCAGTTAAATCAGATTCAGGAGGAAAACATCTGTATGTTCTCGCTAAGACCGAAGGAATAATGTATATAAGGAACAGTCAATAGCTGGGTGCATCTCAGGCAATCTACAAAACCAGAGACTTAACCACAGGAGAATATAGATGTAATGTCTACACCAACCAGGAAAGAAAGAAAATCAGGATAAGTTACTAGGCCTTGATGGGATCCAAATAGGATGTGAACGTTCCTTGCCTGGAAAACATCAGAACACATAAATCTAGAGTTTTGCCAAGAATTCAAGTCTAGAACTAGAGATACCAAACATTCAGCCTCTCGGTAGCCTATGTTATAGAGCTTGATCATATCACCTTATTTCTTCAACAAAAAATTCTTCTTCTTTTTGCTCTGAAAAGAAGGCAAAGCAAAAAATTCTTCATACTAAGCAACTGTACATTTTGTCTCCCTGCATATTTTTGTTTTCCACCAGTATTTCAACTAAGTCACATTTTCTTCTTGGACACTGTTATCTGCCAGGATAAGTGTTGTTCTGTTGTTATTCCTCTTGATTCTCTAATGTAGATGAAGCATTTCAATGAACCATTTCTACTTCCCATGACCTGGTGCTAAAGAGGGTGGCTTACCTGGGAAATCTATGCAATGACACCATCATTATATCTTTGATCTTTAATATTCCTTTGCCATTTCCTGAAGAAGAATTTGCCCTTCTTCCAAATGTTCCCAGGTCACAGTGTTCACAGGACCAGGGGTACAGTACAGAAGGAAGGGACCAGGTTTTCTGTGTGTGTGTGTGTGTGTGTGTGTGTGTGTGTGTGTGTTTATTTAAAATTGTTATTCTATAATGGTTGATATCTACAAAGGAGTAAATGTGTCATATAAATTATGGTGCACCACCTTTGTTATTAAAAATTTTAATTTCTAAGAATTATTTTTACTGAGTTGTATTTTTTCTTTTCAAATAGTTATTTAAATTCTAGTTAGTTAACATACAGTGAAGCATTGGTTTCAAGAGTAGAATTCAGTGATTCATCACTTAAACGCCACACCCCGGGCTCGTCATGACCAAGTGCCATCTTTAATACTCATCACCCACTTAGCCCATCCCCTGCTTACTCCCTTCAATCAACCCTCACTTTGTTCTCTATCACTAAGAATCTTTTACGGTTTGTTCTCCTCTCTCTCTCATACATTTTCTCCCTTCTTGTATGTTCATCTGTTTTGTTTTTTCAATTGCACATATGAGTGAAATAATATGGTATTTTTTCTCTGACATTTTTTTAGCATAATACACTCTAGCTCCATCCACACCATCGCAAATGGCAAGATTGAATTCGTTTTGGTAGCTGAGTGATATTCCATTGTTATATATACATATATATATATACATATATACATGTATATACGTATATATATATATGTATATATATGTATATACATATATATAGCATATACGTATGTATATATACATGTATATATGTATATCCTATATATATGTATATACATATACATATATATATATATACCACATCTTCTTTACCCATTCATCAGTTGATGGACATTTGGGCTCTTTCCATAGTGTGGCTGTTATTGATAATGTTGCTATAAATATTGGGGTACATGTACCCCTTTGAATCTGTATTTTTTTTTTATCCTTGGGGCAAATACCTTGTAGTACAATTGCTGCATGATAGGGTAGTTTTATTTTTAATTTTTTGAGGAACGTCCGTACTGTTTTCTAGAGTGGCTGCACCAGTTGACATCCCCACCAACAGTGCAAGAGGGTTTCACTTTCTCCACATCTTTGCCAATACCTGTTGTTTCTTGTGTTGTTCATTTTAGCCATTCTGACAGGTGAGAGGTGGTATGTCATTGTGGTTTTGATTTGTATTTCCTGATGATGAATGATGCTGAGCATCTTTTCATGTGTCTGTTAGCCATCTGGATGTCTTCTTTGGAGAAAATGTCTATTCATGTCTTCTGTCCATTTCTTCATTGGATTATTTGGTTTTGGAGTGGTAAGTTTGATAAGATCTTTATAGATTTTGGATACTAATCCTTTATCAGATATGTCATTTGCAAATATCTTCTCCCAAATGACTGCCTTTTAGTTTTGTTCATTGTTTCCTTCATTTAGATCTTTCATCCATTTTTTTTAGATATTTTTATTTATTTGAGAGAGAGAGAGTCAGCATGAGCAAGAGAGGGTCAGAGAGAGAGGGAGATACGGAATCTAAAGCAGCTTCCAAGCTCTGAGCTAGCTGTCAGCACAGAGCCCAATGCAGAGCTCGAACCCACGAACTGTGAGATCATGACCTGAGCCCAAGTCGGACGCTTAGCCGACTGAGCCACCCAGGCACCCCATAGATCTTTCATCCATTTTGAATTTAGTTTTGTGTATGATGTAAGAAAATGGTCCAGTTTCATTCTTCTGCATGTTGCCATCCAGTTTTCCTAACACCATTTGTTGAAGAGACTGTCTTTTCTCCATTGGATACACTTTCCTGCTTTGCTGAAGATTAGTTGACCATATAGTTGTGGGTCCATTTATGGGTTTTCTATTCTGTTCCATTGATCTATGTGTCTGTTTTTATACAAGAACCAGTATTATATAGTAAAAAGGTGTGCATTTCTTTTCTTCTATTAAGAAGTATATTTCTCATCCTAGTAATTGAGTTTTGGGGATAATTAGTTTTCAAAGAATAGAGCCAGTTTTGTAGAGGCTGTTATAACTGGTTTTTTAATTGACCTGAGATTCTTCATTTGTTCCTTTTTAAGACTGCAGAGTAATCTGCACCATTCTGATCAATGAATCACTATGATTTTCTGTAAGAAATGTTTTCAATAATTTTGTCCTGTGAGCAAGTGGCTCAGAATCCTCCATTATGAACTCTGTTGACTTGCTTCCTTTCCTTCAATTCATCCCTACAGCTTCCTGGGGAATCTCATAGGACCAGTTGATGGATAGAGTGAAGAATCAAGCCTGGTTTACAAAGGGAGCTGCATCGTATTGTAACTGATAATACCTGAAAATCGAAGCTGCAGTAGTACAGTCCCACCTGGAGAATTTTCTTTTACCACTGTCTTTCAAGGTCACCTTTATGTGCTGTGGGAGGCCCCCTCTCTCTCCCACCTCTGCCCACCACCATCCTACCTAGATATCCAGCAGCTTTGAGAACTTCTGTGTGTTTTCTTGTGAAGCTGGGGCAACAGAAGAGTCCTCAGGGGGGCTTTGCAGTCAGAGCTCTAGTCAGTGGGAACCTCCTCAGAGAGAAGGACACATAGGGCATCCCCGAAGAACTTCCAGAAATAACTAGGGACACTTGGGAAGAAGGATTGCTACTCAATCATTAACACAGAAAGGATTTATTAACGCAAAGACTACTGACAATATCATTATTTCATACAACCATGTCACTCTCCCAAGAGCAATTCTTGTGATCTCAGTTGAGATGGTAGCACCATTCATACAGATGGGCTTCACTTTCTCTTCACTTGGAGGAAAGGTGGAAACACAAAGTCGCATAACCTGTCTAGAAATCAATTTAAAAATTGAATCAAAGGCCTCAAATAAGTGTCTGGGTTTGACCCCATAACTCCATTTATAGGAGATGTCTCAAGACATACTTTCATGGCTATTAATCTCAGCCTTGTGTGTACTAATGACACCGCAAAACCACCTCACTTCCCGCAAGCAAGGATTTCACATTCTTGACGTGAATGAAGCCACTTGACATGATGGAGAAGAATCCCTAACAGCTTATTGAACGGAACATTTTCATATTGTGTTAAGAGATGAAAAACAGGTTAACGAGCTCCATATTTATAAAATGTGGATATATCTCCAATAATAAACACATTCCTCACTGGAACAGACACATTCTACATATGAATTTGCCTTGACTGCACCACCAACCATAGACTAATTTCTCATCATGATATTCAGCACAGTGAGACGCCCAGTCAAGTACTCACTTCACTGCAGTAAGTACAGCAATGGGTTCACATCCATGAAATGAACTGGTCTTATCCTAAATTCCGTACTTGAAAGCAAATGCACTAATCGAATGGTGGAGCAGTTAGCTGGGGCTACCATTATGGCACCAATTTGAGCACAATATCCTAAGAAAATTGTGTCTGTCTTACAGGAAGCAGAATTTTCTATGAATCAGGTATGGTACCTTCTCCCCCATAGTCAGAATACATGATTCTGGGAAGCAAGGGGTAGGTGTCAGTATGTCTCCTGCCAACATTATTCCTAATAGCCAACTCACAAAAGTTTTACTTTCTATCCCAGAGACATTGAATTCTGCTAGTTTTGATGTCTTATTTCCCAAAGGATATTGGTTCCACCAAGAGAAACAAAAATGGTTCATTGAATTGGAAAATGAGCCTGCCATCTGGACATTTTAGTCTTTTTATGCCATTGAACCAACAGAGATAAAAGGAGTTACTCTACTGGGTGAAATGATTGATTCTCATTATCCCTGCTACACAATGGCAGGCAGGGAAGACTGCGTCTAGAACCCACAGGGATTCTCTGGGTTAACATCTAATACCACCATGCTCAACTGTAAAAATTAATGGAAAACGATATTAATCAATATGGTAGAACTTTTTGGTATCATTACTATAGAGGGACAAAAGTTTGGGGTACCCACATAGCTCAGTTGGTTAAGCATTCAACTCCTGATCTCATGGCTCCTGAGTTCTAACCATTTATTGGGCTTCACTCTGACAGTGTGGAGCCTGATTCTCTCTCTGTCTCTTTGTCTCTTTCTCTCTCTCTCAAAATATATAATTTTTAAAAAAAGAAAGCTTGGCGCAGCCACTAGCTAGGGAACCCTGACAAGCTTCGATTATAGCTGAGGGCAAGAAAAATGTAAAATTATCAGTGGAAGGAAAATGCCAGAGATCATCAACTACAGATTCATGATCAATTTTAAAAATTAGGATTATCATATATTTGCATATTTTCTCACACTATATATATTTCATTTTTCTTTCCATTTTTGTCCATTTTTATTTTGATGGATCAGTTCCTGGAGGTGACTTTACCGTCTTTAGTTGTCATCTTGAGAGAGGAGATAATGGGCCACAGGTAGACTCAAATTTTGAGTCTTAGCCTTGGAAGTTGGGCACTGAGGCTCTTTCCAGTTACTTCTTTCCCTCAGCCCCAGAGTTAGTGGTTGCATTTTACATCTCTTATTCTGATATGCCTTAAAGTTTTCTTTACCCCTCTTAGAAGTTAATCCAATTACACCATTCCTTATAGATAGATACAAGATCCCAGCATGCACAAAGATATGCTGACATAAAAGCAATATGAGGGTTATGTCAGCAAAAATGCCAGAATAAGGACTTCCGAAAGTTTTCCTTTCCATAAAATCTATGAACAATCCAGCAAAAATTGTCAAAATCAACTTTTCCAAGACTCTGAAATTAACTAATAGCTTACAGTAATCCTGTGAGCATTTATGCAAGAAAACAGCTAAATCTCGGGAAAAACAATGAATTTGTGCCATTGCAATTTACCTGTGATGCAGATCCACAACAGCCTTGGAAGATAAAAAAGCCCAGTTCCCAGTACCAGAGGGAGCAGAGAAGGGCTGGAAATCTTTCAGAGTCTCCCTCCAAATGAGCATCATTACCTGATCTGAGTGGTGTTTCACTGGAAGAACCAGAGGTTACACGTAATTATCAGAGTCTCTGTGCAATCCTTAGCTGACCACTGAGATAATGGAATGAAGACCTGAGGAAAGATACAGACTTGACAGAAATCCATTTGAAAGTCAGTAAACAATACTACAACAAACAGCGACACCAGCAAGCCTTGAATAGGAGTGACAAACTGATTTCTAGAGTTGCCAAATTATATTATTTGAAGTGTTTTATTTGAAACAAAAATTACACGGACAGAAACAAGAAAGTATTTCCCATAAACAAGAAAAACAGTAGCCAATAGGAACCATCTCTGAGCAAGCCCAGACATTGGCCTTTTTTGAGAAACACTTTAAAGTAGCCATTGTATATATTTTTCAAGGACTTAATGAAGTTGTGTCTAAAGAAAGAAAGGAAAGAATGGGGACACGTCTCACCAAATATAGTAGGTCAATAATGAGATGGAAAATTCATATGGAAATTCTTGAGTTGAAATTCAACAAGAACTTAAACTTTAAAAATTCACTAGAAGGGCTAAATAGAAGATTTGAGCAGGCAGAAGAAAGAACTGGCATATTTGAGGATAGTTAGCTTGAGGAACAGAAATTTTAAAAAAATTAATTGAAATAAACAGAACTTTAGTCACCATCAAACTTTAGACACCTATGGGACACCATCAAGTAGAGCAACATACACATGAGAGGAGCTGAAGAAGGGGCAGGGAGAAAGGGGTGGAGAGAATATTGGAACATGGTGGCCAATGGTCAGAAGACTAGTATTGAGAGTGTACCCATTTAATCACTGAGCACCTGCATTTCTCTCTTTCTAGTGTCTGGGTATCAGTCTGTTAAACCAAGAATAAAATCAATCCCATGTGCATTTTGTCTTGCAAAACATGCAGTGACAGAAAAGTCACATTTCTCTATTTCACTTAAGTTAAATCTGCTCAGCCCTCCACCTGCTGGCTATTGGGAAGTTCAGCCACTTCACTATTCATGTTCTTTGCCCCTGATGCTTCCCTGTACAGGTTCTATAAGATCCCTAGTTTGTGTTACCGTGAGCTTGCTGACAGACCCTAAGTCCACCATGGTTTCTTGGACATATGGACACAGATGGAGTCTGTTTGTTCTGTTACAATCAAGGGCTTTGATTGTACCAAAGAAGGGCTTTCCTCAGCCCCCGAGTATGTGAACTCCTCCACACATCACAGCACCTGTCACCTCAGTGCACACCAGCACGCTCAGTTCATGTCCCAAGTTCAGGATGGCCACGTTCCCTATCCTGAATCAGGGGCACTTCTGCTGCCTCGATGCTAAGCATGCATCACACTTCTAAGAAAATCCAAGATGGTGGCCTTTAATGGACCAGAGGCGCCGAAGCTGTTCCCCACTGCCCATCCTCCACACCTTAGACGTTTAGAACCAAATGGAAGCTTTTAAATCATAAAGTACAAGTCAGGGATGGTACTGCTTTATTATTCCCTGGTGAAGCCCCAGCTCTCCCAAAACCACCACCAACAATGATTAAATGACACTAGTTAGTGTTCTTTCTTTTTGATAATTCACTCAGCCACATGCATATAGAGATGGATACATGGATATGCATTTGATTTACTTCATGCCCAGGGTCTATTTCTTCAGTTAGTTCTTATTACCATAACTTTACTTTTACTCAGGCATTCGCTATGTTCAGGTGATTTACAAAATCAGATTCTATCCATCATCTAGTCATTCATCAGCCTCTCATTTAACAACTCTTTCCATGGTCCTGACTGCTCCAAGTCCATCAGGTTCGGCCTGTCCCCACTGTCACTGCTTGGAGCTGGAGTAGAAATGTGGCACCCTGGGACCAGTGAAGGGTAAGGACAGCTGTGCTCCCAGCTTTGGAGTCAACCCCTGTTGCTTTCCTGGGGGACACCCAGAAGCAACTCTTTCCATCCACAGGTTCACAGGGAGGAATAAGGAACACTGGGGCCTCAGGTCCTAATGATTCTACCTTCAGGGAACCAAGCCTGGCCGGAGCTAGACTGTCATCCAGGGACTAGAGAGACAGAAAAGCCTGGGTACCCTGTACGTCCTCTGAGCCAGGAAACCAATCAGCACGAAGGCCAGCAGCTCCCTGGCCTTCCCGGGAGTGAGCCTGGGGGCTTCCTGATTTCCTTGCTAAGCAGTTAGAGGTGGCTTTCACTGTCTAATTGTTGATACCCACCCCACTCCCCACTTGTTTCACAGGCCTCCAAGCTGAGAGAATCAGGTTGTTCTAATTAAGAGACAATGTACATTGATAAACAGAAGGGCCCAGTGGACTAAGTCTGGGAAGTTTGCTCTAAATAAGAGACCTGCTTCCTGAGACCAGCTTGCCTTTCATTACAAGCAAATTCATTATTTCCCCTGTCTGTGCTTTGACCCTTCCTCAGTGTTAACATTCATAGGTAAGAAAAGTTCCATGGGACTTGGTGAACATGCAAATGAATGTCAATACTGACACAAAGTCAATTATAATTAAATTTATCATGCTTGGTCTGATTCATTATGGAAAGTAAGTTTTTACACAACTTTGAATTAATTCTAGAATAGAATTTTGGTTTCCAGCTCTTTCCCTTAAAGCACTATTAACAGTCAGCCAGTGGCTGTGATTTAAAATGCATTTCATTTGGAAGCCAGCTAGAGGACCTCCCCGACAGAAATAAGAGGAAATGAAATAACTTGGCATTTTCATAGGCTTCTTTCACATTGTATATCAGCAATCTCTCTCTCTTTTTTAAAATGTGTTTAAAATTCAGCTTCCCAATCATTTGATCCTTGTCTGGTTATGTTTCTGACAAACTGCTTGAACTAGCACATGTCTTCCCAAATTCACGGATGAAACCTCTCAGCCTCTAGCAGAAAAACATCGGGTAGCCATGCAGCTCAAAATACACAGCTCTTTACCGGTTGGTAAGAGCCAGGGACAAGCTAATGATCATCCTTCAGGCTCACTTGCCTTTTCTATATAATGGGAAAAATGATCAATTTCGAGATTTATGGGATCATATTTATAATACCAGGCACCACGACCGTCCACAGTAGCTCTGCAATTGCTGTTTTTGTTTGCCTTCTCTTCTATCCACAAACTTTCAAACCTAGCATCTACTCGGTCTAGTACTCAAGTCGGTCCTCAGCTCTGCTCCAATTTAGTCTTTAACTTCACCTTCAACTTTTCTCCTACTAAGTCCCCCGCTCTCTCCGGAACCATCTCTGTACCATTTTCCGCTCCCTATGGGTTACCACCTCCAGCCAAGCTTCTGCTCCCACCACCCTCCCTCCCTGGCAAGCTCTCCTCTCAGGCCCAAGGACCTTGGGAATCCAGTTACCAGCCTGCTTCTTCGTGAAAGCTCCTCCCTCCCATGCAGTTGTCCATTGGGTCTTCCTTCATTGCTGATCACCCACTGTGAGTCCTGCTCTTCCTCCTCTGCTGTTCATGCTCACTCCTGCGGTCCCACACTGGGGCTCAAATTTAGAGGTCTCTTTCCTCAATGACTACACACTAGGTTTCTTGAGGGCAGGAAAGAACACTGTAATATTCTCTCTCTCACGGTTACCACAGGAACTTACGGTGTTTACTCTACTCATTAATGGTTTCATTCCTCACCTATTCCCCAACAGGAGACCAGACAAATTAACTCTCTCTCTCTCTCTCTCTCTCTTTCTGTCTCTCTCTCTCTGCTTTGGTAATTGAGCACCAATTATTCTTTATTATACATTCTTTATTACAAACATTCTTTATTATATATGTTTGTTTATATACAAACATTCTTTATTATACATGACAGAATTGAAAAAGACACTGCTTTTCTTTTTTTCTTTTCTTCTTTTTTCTTTAAATGTTTATTTATTTTTGAGAGACAGACAGATAGACAGAGTGCAAGTGGGAAAAGGGCAGAGAGAGAGGGAGACACAGAATCTGAAGCAGGTTCCAGACTCTGAGCTGTCAGCACAGAGCCTGACGTGAGGCTCAAACCCATGAACTGAGAGATCATGACCCAAGCCGAAGTCGGAAGCTTAACTGACTGAGTCACCCAGACACTCCTACACTACTTTCCTTAATTTGGACCTCTACATTTAAGAACCACAAAATTAATTTCTAAGATCAAAATTCATAATTGGCTTCAGAACATATAGCTTCTTGTTGAAACTAGTTTCAAAATGCTAAAGAGAAACTGAATTTTTTGTGATCCCTGGTATTTTATGGGCATAATCATTTTACTGCGATGGCAAGTCTCGGTAGATAGGGGTAAATGGGGTAGGCTGGGGATCTAGAGCACCTGGTTTAAACCAAGCTCTTACTAATTGTGTGATTTGGGCAAGTTCCTTAGTTAATGTTGATGAGTCTCATGCCCCTTTCTCTAAAACGTGGCGACTATAGTATGTATGTTCTTGGTTTGTTGTGGGCAAGAATCAAATGAGCGAACACACCTGAGGCCCTCAGAACACAGCCCTGCAGGTAACAGGTGCTCAGTGATGGCAGCGCCCAGCACTGAACAATAACATGGAACCTCAACTAGAGACCAAGTAACAGATGGCCTACCCCAAGGTCCTCAAGGAAACGGATGGAAAGTTCTGGAAGTGGGCACCTTCTGATATATGCAAAATACTGCAGCTGTCCACCAATGACAGCAAATAGGTTTCTAGCACAATGGAGATTGCGAATAATACATTACCTTTTCTATAATTCATGTGATATGGCTTGATTTCTTGTAGCTTACATTTTACTTCATTTAGTTTATTTCAGTTTTGTTGTTGTTGAAGGATAGTTGACACACAACGTTACATTACCTTCAGGCGTACAATCTAGTGACCTGACACATCTATACATCATGCTCTGTCCACCACAAGTGCAGCTATGGTCTGCGAACACCCAACACTGTTACAATAGTACTGCGCTGTACTTCTGCTCCCATGATGTATTCATTCCATAACTGGAAGCCAGTATCTCCCCCTCCCCTTCACTCATTTTGCCCACCACTCCAGCAACCATCACTTAGTTCTCTGTATTTATGGACCTGTTTCCATTTTTTGTTTCTTATGTTTTGTTTGTGGCTTGGGTGGACTTAGAGGGTAAGTGAAATAAGTCAAAGAAAGACAAAAACCACCTAGTTTAACTTGCATGTGGAATCTAGAAAAAAATCAGTTTCTATTTTGAATTAGCAACATCATTCCTCCAGAAAACTCAGAAACGTATAATGAATTAAAAAACAAACTGCCTACTTTTCCTGTTAATTATATTACCTCGTCTATACAACATAGTTGAGTAGGAAAATATTAACCTGGACTCTGAATCAGCCTTGAAAAATTACTGAACATACAATCTTAGAGAAGTAATTTCCCTTCAAGAGGCTCATTGTCTTTACTGAACACAACACAAATTAGGCAGATGCCTTTATCACCCCATGTCTTTATTGAGAGTTTGGATGGGAATCCTTTACATGAAAGATGTGTGAGAACTTTGAACTACAATAGGTCTATCAGGAAGCTGAATTTACAGCAATGTATTTAAATTAAAATGTTCCCAGCAACAGATTTTCACTAGGTCAACTGCTCTAAGTTTAAACAGAGCAAAATGTTATTACTTTAGTCCAGTTATGATGCTGGCTTTTTGGAATTGACATTTAAATCAAACCAGATAGGGGCGCCTGGGTGGCTCAGTCGGTTGAGCGTCCGACTTCGGCTCAGGTCATGATCTTGTGGTTCGTGGGTTCGAGCCCCTCGTTGGGCTCTGTGCTGACAGCTGAGAGCCTGGAGCCTGTTTCAGCTTCTGTGTCTCCTCCTCTTTCTGCCCCTTTCCTGCTCACACTCTGTCTCTCTATCTCTCTCAAAAATAAAAAAACATTAAAAAAGATAATAAAAAATAATTCAAACCAGATAGTAGGATGAAGTATAGCTTTTTTTCCTTTCAAATCTCCTTAAGCTGGTTATTAATGAATCAATTTTTGATTTGGCTGGTTTTGTGCAGAGATAAGATACATAGCCATGTATGTGAATGTCGTGGCTCTCTGGAAAATCCATGAAATAAAGGCATATGCTTCTGCTAGTGAAGACTGATCCAACAATATTTAAAAAGCTAAAAGAATGCACACGATTCTGGATCTGCCACTCTTCATATTGTTTGCAGCTTCCTGTGCCCAGCAGAGTTTCCCTTCGCGGCATGCTAGAAAAGGCTGAATGTCATGGTGGTGGGGTCTGGTTCTCCTTACCTGCTGTGAGTAAAGACCGAGAGCCAGGAGGTGACAAGAACCCAAAGACAAGCAGTGTGGTTTGTGTCTGCTGCTCACGTGCTGTGCATGTTGGCAGAAGTCGAGAGGAGTCACTTGCAGGTGAAGAGCTGTTAGCAATCCTGACCTCTGTTGCCTCGTCTATCACATGGGTATCATGGGACCATCCTTCACAGCACAGCCGTAAGGATTAAATGAGAACACACGGTGTCATGGGAATCCCACATCTGGTTCTCTTTCCTCTGCACCTCCCTGGACGCACAACGCGTGACCGCAGGCACCCTGGCCTAGACAGGATGCACAGACAGGAGGCGCCAGAAATGCATCTGCCATGAAAAAACGTGCTGTCTGTTTCTGTATTTTCCATCAGGGCTTCTTCCTTTTAAGTGCTGCACAGCATGCAAAGCACCAGGCAGAAGTGCCCTCCTGGAGTTTTGTACGGAGGAAAACAGAACAGGGAGCAGTTCCGTCTACCCCCACAGGGGGCGATAGAGAGTGCAGGAGAGAATCAAGAGGAAAGAATTGTGATTCTCAGACACTACCTTCTATTAACACCTCCCC
The DNA here is from genome assembly GCF_003009895.1 of Hyaena hyaena. Classification (NCBI taxonomy): domain Eukaryota; kingdom Metazoa; phylum Chordata; class Mammalia; order Carnivora; family Hyaenidae; genus Hyaena; species Hyaena hyaena. Next base: position 567,857 of record NW_024081160.1, read on the forward strand.
AACAGCCACTCTAAGTGGGATTATGGTTCCTCCAGGAAAAAAGACATTGGGATGGATAAACGCCTTTCCCCGAGTCCCACAGACGGTATACGCTACTCCTGGTTGTCTGGGCTCAGACTAGATCTTTTGGAAGAAGCTGCATCTCCCTGGAGAAAGAGGGGACCAGCCCACCTCCGGGCACCTGGTCACGTGGGTGAGACGAAGGCTGGCGTTACTCTGTGTTGCCACAAAGTTTTGGCTTGGGGAGACCGTCTCCTTTGTCAGGACGGGCAAAGGATGTCTTCCTTTCTTCCTGTCAAGGTCTTTATCATTCTCATCAATAGCCTGGAGCCAACAGAAGGATGCCCAGCACCTGTAGCTCAGAATGAACTGACAGGTGCTCCATCGGAGGGAGGCGTTTGGATGAAATGCTTCTCAGTCAGACCGCTCACCTGGTAAAATGCTGCCTCCTTCGCCATATGTCAGGCCTTCGTTTGCCAAAACATTTCTGGGCCAGAGAAAGTGCACGCCTTTACATGAGAGAGTTTCCTCATTATTGGAAAAGAATGAAAGAAATATTCATTTAGTGAATTTGAAACTACAGAAAACGGGACAGAAAATTGGCCAACGTAATAAAATTTACTTTCACATTTATCACAGAACCACTAAATTATTCTAGATATTGCAAGAGGATACTATTGTCAGAAAATTTATTTTCTAGTTGAAGCTCCCTTCTATATAGAATGCATTTGTTGGCAGCAATGAAAATCTTTCAAACCAGGAATATAACGATTTGTGACTTTGCCAAATTCAGAAGTCCTGGTTTAGTGAGATGCAATCAAAGTCTCGATGTGGTTGAAACTAGGCCTCTGAATGGTTTACAAATCAAACTGACAAGCAAGTGTCTCATCCATATATTATTACTATTAAACATTTATAATTGAATTTTTGATTTAAATGCCCTTCAGTTGCATGCATTGAGGAACACGTCCATAAAGGGAGAAAAACACTAGACAATTTGGATATTGCGGCATAAATGTTTTAATAGATTTTTGGAACACTGTGAGTTTTGCAGAGGTGACATTTATAGCTTAACATAAATTCTGAGTATAATAAACTAAGATGTATGGCATCGGAGTGTATGTACTTAAATATTAATCGAAGTTGCGTGATACCAGGTAACAGGAAGGGCAGATTCAGGCACGTCCAGGACAGCAAAGCCCATGACACACCAAACATGAGACCCCTTCCGTATGAGTCACGAAGAGACTGTGCTGACTGCTTGGAGAGACAAGGGCCACAGTCTCTGTATTTTCATGAAAAAGAGGCAGTGATGGTGCATAAAAATTACACATTGGGCATATGCCTGGCACGGCCTTAAGGACCCTGCATGGGTGTTGCATTTAATCTTCAGGATTTCTCAATGAAACAAAGGCAGACATCAGCAATGGGAGGAGCAGGGGACCGGAGACGTGGCTTAATGAAGTGATACCGGACATGATTCTCTGTCGTCCAGGAAGAAAAGAGAGAGTTTCTTGGTGGACAGTGTGCCTATGGGCCAAAGAGTTTCTGTTATTCTGAGCAACCTGCAAATTAGTGTGGCATGGACATAATGAAGAAACGAAGAAAGCACTCAGGAGGAGAGGGAATTCAATAAAACTGGATCATGAAACAAAGTTGAGGACTCCCTTGACTACACCCCAGCAAATGTCAAGTGTAGATCAAACACATGAAATTCTGTCTCGTTCTTACTGTGTACGTGTTCAGTTGGGTCAGTGGTAAATTGAAGCAGAAGCTGATGATATATATATATATATATATTTTAAGTGGCCACAGACCCAATGGGCACAGAGCCCAGTGTGGGGCTTGAACTCGCAAAACTGTGAGATCATGGCCTCAGCCAAAACCAAGAGTCAGACACTTAACTGACTGAGCCGCCCAGGCGCGCCACTCCCCCCCCCCCCCCCCCCCCTGCCATATAAGTGTGGGTCACACTACATTCCTGTGCATGGCAGATAGAGGTTGTTTGGGGGCACAAGTAAACCAAAGGTAGGACTTTGTGTGCGCACCTGAGGAAACTCTGTACTGCGGTATTCCCTAGTATGTGAATTCTCAACATGAAACTTACATGATGCTAAAATATTCAAAGTATTGGATGACTTTTATAATCTCATAGCTTATCCCAGAAAATAAAATGTGTTGGGATTTTCACTGAGGATGCAAAGTGCTGGTGGATAAAACTGCTAGCCCACACGTCAGACTGTACTAGCAGATTCTATATGTCTCCCTGCTGCATGCTGCCACTGAATGTGAAAGGTTATACTTAAGTGTCCTAACTGAAGAAGTGAAAATTATTAATATTACTAAATCTCAACCCTTTAGTATATATATACATACATCCTTTAAAAATATTTTGGGTGTTAAAATGAGAAATGTAATGGCTATCTCAAGAAAAGTCACTTGCATTATTATTTGAATTACAAAACGAAATACATAGTAGCTATTTTTTCCACAGCACACCTTTTGTATTTGAAAATAAAACTGACAGACCAACTATGGTTATTCAAACATAGATATTTGGCAGTTATTTTCTTTAACATAAAGTGAGACATTAGCTTCAAAGGAAACAGCTGACAATATTTGTTTGCCCAGGATAGAATTTGAGCTTTCAAGTGAAAATTAGAATTTTGGAAAAATTGTGTCTGCCATGGTAAGCTTGATAATCTCCCAATGTTTAAAAATGTTCTTGGGGCACCTGGGTGGCTCAGTCAGTTAAGCATCTGACTTAAGCTCAGGTCATGATCTCACAGTTTGTGAGTTCGATCCTCACATCAGGCTCTATGCTAACAGCTCAGAGCCTGGAGCCTGCTTCAGATTCTGTGTCTCCTGCTCTCTCTCTGCCCCCCACCCCACACTTGTACTCTCTCTCAAAATAAATGAATGAATGAATGAATGAATGAATGAATATTTAAAAATGTTCTTATGTGGGGCGCCTGGGTCATTCAGTTGGTTAAGCTTCCAACTTCAACTCAGGTCATGATCTCACAGTTCATGGGTTCAAGTTCCGTGTCGGGCTCTGTGCTGACAGCTCAGAGCCTGGAGCCTGCTTCTGATTCTGTGTCTCCCTCTCTCTCGGCCCCTCCCCAACTCGTGCTCTGTCTCTCTCTGTTTCAAAAATAAATAAACATTAAAAAATTATTTAAAAATTTCTTATGAGATTGACAGTCACATTAACAAATGTGATTATTTGTTAATGTGTTCATAACATGGCAACTATCAATGGATATCACACTCATTAGCAAAAGCTGTTTGAGAAGATTTGTTAACTTGTTAGGAACCTGAAGAGGTCCCAAAATCCAAACATTGGGAAACTTGGGTAGTATACCTTTGCAGGAAAACAGAAGAGGGTCAGTGGAAACTAAGCCTTGATCAGACCAACCAGAATAGCAATGATTTTCTTAATTCAATTTGGCTAAAGGTTTTCACCAGCACTGTAGTGAGGACGAACTAGAAGTTCAGTCAAAACCAACAGTATCTTTTTTATATGGAGCCATTTTACAGTGAATACGATCGAACCAGTGCAGTGTAACCTGTGTCCGAGGGAAAGCATTCTCAGCAGGTGATGTGGGCTCAGCCTGGCCTGGGGGAACCACGCTGACCAGGGGCATAAGTGTCCTGGCAGACGGAAGCACAAATGTTGTGCTAGGAGGTACCGAAGCTGGCATCCTGACTCTGCCAATAGCCATTCTGTGACTTAAACAAGGTGTGCCAACTGCCAGTTCCTGCCTTTATTATGGGATAATATCGGTATTTAATTCATGGGGTTGTGGGACCATGAAATATAATGCTCTGACAAGAGTAGCTGGAATAGAGAAAAACACCATCAACGCTCTCTGTCAGCATCATTTTAGTGGCCAGAGTGAACCGAAGCAGAAACCATCTTCCTTACAGTGTGGTTCTCAAACTTGAATGTTTTGGCACCCTCAACAAGACACACCAGGCCCCTCAGAATATGGTGCCCAGCTCTCTTCGAGCCTTAGCTCCCACCATACTATGGTATAAACATTCTTGGCAAATCCTCTGCCTGGCTGTTCCCACTCCCCAGCTCATGCTCTTCCTCTCCTCCCCAGTTCCATCCTGTTAAAATGGGGCAGCTGGGTTAGTTCAACAGGAGCCTCACTTACGGCCAGAGTCAGTGCCCCATCTTACAATCCATCACCACCCTCTGCGATTCTTTGGTCACCTTATTGTTATAATGTGTGCTATTCATATATGTGAACATGGCCAACATGGTACTTGACACACAGATGACAATCTAGAACTACTCTTGAACTGCATTGAGAAAGTTTTCTCAATAAAGTGGTATATTATCAGAGAAGATAGAAAGAAGACCATGTCTTGATAGCAGTATCATTGGCATATAAAGGCACATGCCAAGCCACAGGACATTGCAACAAACTATATTGCTTTTTTTTTTTTTTTAATTTTTATGTTTTATTTATTTCTAGGAGAGAGAGAGCGTGAGCAGGGGAGGGTCAGAGAGAGAGGGAGTCACAGACCGAAAGAGGCTCCAGGCTCTGAGCTGGCAGTCAGCACAGAGCCCGACGCGGGGCTCAAACCCACAACCGCGAGATCATGACCTAAGCGAAAGTCGGACGCTTAACCGACTAAGCCACCCAGGCGCCCCTCTATATTGCTTTTTTGATTCATACAGGAAATATTTGAATAAAGAGACATTTCACTCCTTTGATGTAAGTCCACTGTAAAGACGGAATAAGCCAGTAACAAATATACTCTTAAAACATCAAATGAACAGGGGCGCCAAGGTGGCTCAGTTGGTTGAGCATCTGACTCTTGACTTCAGCTCAGGTCGTGATTCCAGAGTCATGGATCGAGCCTTGTGTCAGGCTCTACACTGAGCATGGAGCCTGCTTGAGATTCTCTCTCTCCCTCTGCCCTCTCCCCCACTCATTCTCTCTCTTTCTCTCTCTCTCTCAAAGTAAAAAAAAAATTAAATGAGCAATAATATTTATGTTTATATAGACTTTCAAAAAGCATTTTCTGAATTTGGTTAACATACAAAATTATTACATTATGTCTAGTCTCTGAAATATTGGCGTTCCTTTGGAGGCCAGGTTTTGTATGTTTAAAAAGATAAAAACAAGTCAACTGAAGATGTGATATGGTTGCCTTCATTCAACTTTGTTTTACTTCACATCAAAACCAATCATTCTTGGTGTGCCCAGGTGGCTCGGTGGGTTAAGCATTCAACTTGGCTCAGGTCATGACATCATAATTCGTGAGTTCGAGCCCCGTGCTGGGCTCTGTGCTGAAAGCTCAAAAATAAATAACAAAACATTTAAAAAAATCATTCTCTATCAAGTAAAATACGAGTTATCCTTGTTTAATATGTATATAAACCAGTAGGCACTGCTGAAAAAATCCAGGGGCACATCTAGGGGACATGTAGAAACCACGTATTTTATGGAGTCATTCTTGGATTCACTGTAAAGGCATTTGGTTCAGCCAAACGAACAATCAAACACATGAAAACTTATCCTCACAGGCCTGACACGATGTTGCCTATAACAATTTAGAAGTCGGTATGGATTCTTTTCCACAAAAGACCACACTGCCCTAAAAAGAGGTCACTGCCCCTATGTGGCTTTTGAACACTTGACATGCCCCAGTTCAAACTGAAACGTGCTTGTAAGCATAAAATACACATGAGATTTAAAGACCAAATATGAAAAAAGAGTGTAAAGTATATCATATACTTTTTATACTGATCACATGTTGAAATGATAATATTTTGGATATATTGGGTTACATAAATAAATCAAATAAATAAATAAAATACCCCATTAAATTTATTAAAATCTTTTTTAATGTTTTATTTATTTCTAGGAGAGAGAGAGAGAGAGAGAGAGAGAGAGAGAGAGAGACAGCATGAGCTGACCTCCGCAGGGGAGGGTCAGAGAGAGAGGGAGTCACAGACTCTGAAACAGGCTCCAGGCTCTGAGCTGGCTGTCAGCACAGAGCCCGACGCGGGGCTCGAACCCACGAACTGTGAGATCATGCCTAAGCGAAAGTCGGACGCTTAACCGACTAAGCCACCCAGGCGCCCCCCACATTAAATGTTTTAAAAATGAGTAAGTATAGGCTTTGGACAAAGTCATGGACCCCTGTCTTCACCTTCTAACCCTAACATGTACAGCTACCCACAAGTCCAGTCATTCCTCTGACTTGGTTTTCCTTATCTCTGATTGGAGATGTTTACTTCTTGCATTGTTGAGGGAACTAAATGTGATATTGTATTCAAAGGGCCCAGTAGAACAATCATTGCTTTTTTTTTTTTCTTTCTTTTTTTTCCTGTTTTTTGAATGTCACAGACTTCTAGGATCTCAGACATTGTAGAGGCTGCGTGGGTGATCCCACTCCCTTCCTCATTAATACATTTAGAATATGGTCCTGACATTGGAGGCAAAGGTTGAATCAAAGAATGACCAGTATTTACTCATTTGCAGTCATTGCTGTAGAGAAAACTACCAGACATGGACACAAATAAGCTGGATGTGGGACTTCTGTAAAATGGGTATAATTGCCCTTTTATCTCCCCACAGATATTTGTAAGCTGCAATAAATGAAGGCACTTTTAAATCCACACACATGTATGCACATGAAAGATATTGATTTTATCCTGAGAATCAGAGAGAAATTATATTATAATGTAAGCAAAAAGTATGCAACAAACTAAAAAATAATTTTTCATAATGTTCTATGAGTTCTCTTGAGGAATCTAGAATATCATTCATTATTGAGCATTCCACATCATGCACTCTGTCAACCAGCTATTTAGCCCACTCTACACTGGACTCGGTGACAGGCAGGATGTCCACCTGTAGAAAGAAAAAGAACATTACTCTGCCTTCAGAGAGGGGCAGAAAAGGGAGTTAACCAAATGAGAAGAGAAACAAATTTTTAGCTCTACATGGTGGTAAGTCTTATATACAGGCAGTTATGAAAAGTACTACCTGGTGCAGGGTCACTGATTTAGACTGGAGTCAGGACAGTTTCAGCCAGGAAGATATTTACACTGAGATGGACAGGATGGATGGAGGGGAAGCAGGTGGAGGAAGGGGTGATCTAGGGAGGAGGTACAGCAGAAGAGGGAGTGTTAAGATGTGGGGGCAGTGAGAGGTCTGGGCTTAACCATGGATGGCCTTGAAGGATGCATGAGGGATTACTTATTTTAGCACACTTGCACTTGGAGTCCATGAAGGGTTCACCATAGGGGAATGGCTAGACCCAGCCACAGGTTGACAAGGTCACTGTGGCTGCTTTGCACAGAGCACACAGGAGGGGAGCAGGTAGGTGAAGGTGGGTCAGCGAGGATGGCTTCTGGGACGCCATGTTGGAGAGACGAAGGACAGCATCTGCTGCTGGGAGGGGAGGGGGAAGATGGCATTCTTGCCGCTGGGACATGAGGAGGGAGGGCCAGATCCAGAGGGAGGGAAGGAAGTAGGTGGAGTACAGATATATTTTGCAGGTAGTGGCCGAGTTGGTTGGCTTAAATGATAACAAACAGGCAGCATGGGTCACCTTCCTATATGGAGAAAGACATGGGGTAAACAAGAGGAAATAACATGAATCTTTGCAAAGAAAAGATCTTGCTGAACTAATGCCTTTGAAAATCATTTGCAAATATATTTCAAAATGATTGGGTAATCATTTGCCTCACAGGAAAAAATAACAAAATTCTAGTAATTTTTCAAAAACAAATACCAGCCAAGTATTGGGTGATGCAAAGAGAGGTTGTTGGTAATTATTGTACTCGATATTATCATTTCATTTATTTGCCATTGAATTAACAATCATCGTAACTCTATCATAATCATTTTCATATCACGTTTTGCGATTATACTTCAGCTGTATCATCTTATATTTTCATTTGCTACTTATTTTTCTAATTCCCCACATATATTTTATAGAGGCATTTATATGATAGGTATCCCATAGTCATATTATCCAAACCTCTGTTTGTGTTTTGATCTTATTTCGTTTGTTTTTTATTTACTTTATTTACAAACATTATAAGAAATGGCAGGTTTTCATAACCATTTTAAAAATAGGTGTTTGTAGGACATTGTTTTGATGTAATTTTGATACAATAGTAATAGCTCTATGTCTAGTTTGCCAAAGAAGGGAGTGAGGAAAGAGAACTTTCCAGTCTAGATACATAAATCATATGCATAAGTCATGCAGGATTTTAAAGTAAATTGACCAGCTAGCAGCAGCTGTGATAAATGTCTTCCGGTTTTAGTCGTCACCAATTTAAGCTTGTTATCTCCTCTGCCTTATTAACAGAACCCAATTATCCCTCCTCCAGGTTTATCTGTGTGCATGGTGCTCCCTATCGGGGAGCTGAACAGGGATGAAGGATGCTTATTTTCTCATATGAGGTACGTAAGCCACCTGTAACTCCTTGTCCTGCTGGAGATTTTCTCACAGGACATGTTTCCATAGACTCCTTCCTTTTCAACATATCCTGTGATTGATTCTTTCTGTAATGTATCTTTCATTCACCCAGGCAGACATAAAAATAACTTATAGTTTAGTCTCTGGCATCAATAATAGGAGCACTGCTTCTATTTGCTACACAGAAGACACTGCGTATCAAGGATTCATATGAAATGCATTGATAGTAGCAGCAGCACTAAACAAGTTTTCTATCAGTTTCAGCATCTTAAGATCTTGAATTGTGGTCAGAACAGCAAATAATTAAGAATCAATCAACTCTGTGGAGATTAGTGGTTTCCTCCTTACCAAGATTTCATGAAACCCTCTTAAGGTGCAGGCAATAAGTCTTCCAAATTCCCAAGAGCGTTAGTCCATGACTTTGTTGGCACACTTTGCCCTCCCTGAGGGGCACTCTTGAGGCAGGAAGAACCAGAGAATGAATTATCTTGGTCTCTCTTTGATGCTTTCAGGTTGGTCAGAACCAAGCAAGCCTTGAGCCACTCTGCTTAGGATCAATGACATCAAATGTGTTTATCTTCCTTCTGAGCCCTTTAAATTCATCAACCTCAAGGGGTGCCTGGGTGGCTTGTCAGGTAAGCATCTGACTTAGGCTCAGGTCATGATCTCACGGTTTGTGAGTTTGAGCCCTGTGTCAGGCTCTGTGCTGATAGCTCAGAACCTGTAGCCTGCTTTGGGTTCTGTGTCTCCTTCTCTCTCTGCCCCTTCCCTGCTCACGCTCTGTCTCTTTGTCTCTCTGTCTCTTTGTCTCTCTCTCTCTCAAAACTAAACATTAAAAAATTTTAGAAAAACTTTAGAAAAAAATTCATGAACTTCAAATACTGGAGGTAAAAATAGAGCATGTTGAGTAGCCTTGGTTCTTTAGTAAATATAAAATTACTACCCAAAATAAGTCTGATTTGTTTCTTCTCATCCTTTTATCATTTCTGTGGAACAACACGAGTATAAGTATGTAGTTTGTAGTTTGTCTTCTACTAAAGACAAAAATCTACTAAAGATACAAATTAAAATTACAAACACTCTCTGCATAATTCCAGAAAGGTGGTATAGACCTTATCAGTCCCTCATTTATATTTTATCCACCTAGCGATGCTATGAGGAAGGTAGAGCAGTTACTGGCTCTATTTCACAGATGAGAAAGATCAGACTGGAAAGTTGTATGATCTCCTAAAGAGCTTGAAGCTTGGAAGAGGCAGAGACAGATTCATGCCTAGATATCTGCCCCCTGTTATGCTCTCTTTCCACAGCAACTTGAGCCTCCTCACCACCACTTACTCTCCCTTGGCTCACAGTGTTTTGGGTAAGGAATTCACATAAATTCTATTGGATTAACAGATAAAGGTACATGACAATCACAAATGTATTTAAGTGATATTAGTGCCTTTTTCTGTTATATTACTTTGTGCTGACTTGGCTAGGTTTCCAACAGGTATCAGTGGATCCTCACTCTTCTGATAATTTTAGATGAGTTTGTTGTAATCCACCCATCCCACCGAGAACAACTAAACACAAGGAAATATGTGTTTGAAAGCTTTGCAGAGCTACCAAGACAATGGAAGCCAAAATAGGAGACAAAGTACAAAGAACTAAACTCACCACGAAGCTTTATTTTCCTCTGGTTCAGATGCCAATTAGGTCGCCAAAGGTGAGAGGTGAAGAAGCTGAACAAAGCTTCCAGAAGTCTGTTGCTTTAAGAGACTAAAAATGGAATTCAGATCTCAGCAGAGAAGAGAATGCTTGGTGATTAACCAGGCATTCAGTGGAAATCCTTGAAAGGCTACATACTGAGTAAGAACAAACAAAAGTGGACCAAAAATCAGGATAATAAAGGCCAGGCTCTAATCTGTCAATCCCTCATCAGATTTAATTTTTGATTGGCTTCTGAGCTACTAGGCTCTAAATTTTTAATTCACAAACATCTCTGGAGGAAAATGGTGCTTAATGATGATTTATCAGAAGTAAAATAGATCCTCTTTAAGGATGTAGCAAATTATCTTTATGACATTTTAAAATATATGTGGCATTAAATTAAAAATTACTTTAGAAACCATAAGATAAGACCAAATGACAGAAAACAAAGAAGAAAACAGAGACTCATAAGAAATTCAAATATTGATATTAAAGCCATCAGACACTAATCACTCTAATATGATCAAGAAATTAGCTGGCACAAATGGAGATTATCAACAGAGAAACTGAAACCATAAAAATGAATCAAATGGAAAATAGAAAATAAAAATACTACAATTATGGGGCGCCTGAGTGGTTCAATTGGTTTAGCATCTGACTTCAGCTCAGGTCATGATCGTGGGTTCAAGCCCTGCATCAGACTCTGTGCTGACAGCTCAGACAGAGCCTGGAACCTGATTCCGATTCTGTGTCTCCATCTCTCTCTGTCCCGTCCCCGCTCTCTCTCTCTTTCCCTCTCTCTCTCAAAAGTAAATAAACATTAAATTAAAAAATAAAAAAACTAAAGATGTCTTTGAAAACTAGCAAGGAATGAAAATCTGACACCCCCAATTCCCAGAGTAATACCTGTTGCCCTTTTCCAAAAGGCAGAGTGCTTGTACCATGCTGGAAATCCTGATGCACCAATATATCTGCTTTTGCTAAACTCCATCTAGAAAGTTTGCTTGTGTTTCCCCCATATTGATATATTATCTTTCCTGTGGTGCTGAGGGAAGAAGTGAGAGGGAGGAATGTAAAGGTGTGTTTCTGTGATTTCCTGGAGTGTGAACCAAATATTGGAAAACTCCCACATGACTGGCCTAACACTGTGATTATAAGGCAGTTAAATTAGACTACTATATATATGCTAAATAAAATGCCTTAGAATTCAACTTATAAATTAGAATAGTATTGGGGCATCTGAGTGGCTCAGTCAGTTGAGCGTTGAGCTCTTGATATCGGCTCAGGCTGTGATCTTGAGGCTGTCTGATCAAGTCCCACATCAGGCTCCTTACTGAGTGGGGAGACTGCTTGGGATTCTCTCTCCCCCTCTCTCTCTCTGCCCCACCCCCACTCACACATGTGTGTGTGTGCACGCAAGCACTCTCTCTCTCTCAAAATAAATAAACATTAAAAAAATAAAATAAATTAGAATAATATTATTGATACTTAAAACAGTATCGGCACCATTCACTTATAAATTTATGTCCCCAGGAACAATATCCACCGAGCTAAAGTCAGCCAAAATGACCTTACAACTCATTAGCAACTGAATGAAACAGTCAGAAATCAACCACTGAGATTTTTCTGGAAAGATATAAAATAGAAAATACATACAGCTTCCAGTACTTCTCACCAGGATATTATGAGTAATACTTTTTTAAAGTTAGCTTTTTCCTTAGTCTTTTAAACATCTTTCTCTCTGCCCTTTTTAAACATGGGATAGAAATAACTGAAAGCTTTTCTTCCAAATCAAAAGTAAAGATTGAACTGCATTATCATGAGTTTGTTCTTTTGCTCTTTTTTGGGGGGGGGGGTCTCTTACATTTTTGTCCTATGAAACCCCGGGCTTTATAAGCCATGATAAAAATCAAATTCTACCAGTTTCTTACAAAAATAGTATGTGGAAAAAAGTACAACTGGTCAACACAGAAGCCATGTCATATTCAGAGGACATTTTCTTTCTATATTCATTCAAAATAATTACTGGGGCACCTGAGTAGCTCAGTCAGTTAAGCTCCGACTTCTGCTCGGTTCATGATCTTGTGGTTAGTTGGGTTCAAGCCCCGCGTCGTGCTTTGTGCTGACAGATCAGAGTCTGGAGCCTGCTTTCGATTCTGTATTTTTCTCTCTCTCTGACCTCCATGCTGTGTCTGTCTCTTTCTCAGAAGTAAATAAAAACATTAAAAAAATTTTTAAAAATCATTACAAAAATTGTGAATTTAAATAAATGGTGTGTTTTACAGTAAAGATGGCAAATATTTAGCAGAAGACGTCTGTAGATTAAAATACACATGCCAGAATAAAATGAAATTGTATTCCCTTCGAGATCATTTGAGTCTCTGAAAAATAACAAACTCATTTCCCCTTCTCTGGATTAGTCTGAGTATTTTTCCTTCCACTAAAACTCTACCTCCATTTCTCCAGAAGCTCTTCTTTCTACCATCACTGGGAATTAAGCCATTATTGGATCTATGCTAGATTTTTATCAGCAATCCATTACAGAATTGCTTTTATTTGTATTCACCATTTCCTTCTTCTCTCCTATTGATCGGGGGCAGGTGCTCCTGGCTTAAGCTAAACTCCTCAACTCCTCCCCAGCTATCCATCCTGCAGACTCATCTACATTGACACCCTTCAGTTCTCAGCAGCCTTGATCTAGCAATTATCTTCTTATTGCTCTATCTTCAGTCTCACCCTCTGTGTCTCTTTATCAGTATTAGTGTCAATACTATGCAAGCAATCTACACATTCAATGAAATCCCAATCGAAATCGCACTGGCATTCTTCTCAGAGCTGGAAGAAACAATCCTAAAATTTGTATGGAACCACAAAGACCCTGAATAGACAAAGCAATACTGAAAAAGAAAATCAAAGTGGGAGGCATCACAATCCCAGACTTTAAGCCTCTACTACAAAGTTGTAATCAAGACAGTATGGTATTGGCACAAAAACAGACACATAGACCAATGATATAGAATAGAGAACCCAGAATTGGACCCACAAATGTATGACATCTAAGTTTTGACAAATCAGGAAAGAGTATCCAATGGGGAAAAAAAAGACAATCTCTTTAGTAAATGGTGCTGGGAGAACTGGACACAACATGCAGAAGAATGAAACTGGACCACTTTCTTACACCATACACAAAAGTAAACTAAAAATAGATGAAAGACTTAAAAGTGAGACAGGAAACCATCAAAACCAAAGAGGCGAAAACCGAAGAGGTCAACCTCTTTGACCTCAGCTGCAGCAACTTCTTACTCAACATGTGTCCAAAGGAAATGGAATTAAAAGCAAAAATGAACTATTGGGACCTCATCAAGATAAAAAGCCTCTGTGCTGCAAAGGAAACAGTCAACAAAACTAGAAGGCAACAGAATGGGAAAAGTGATTTGCAAATGACATATTAGATAAAGAGTTAGTATCCAAAATCTGTAAAGAAGTTACCAAACTCAACACCTGAAAAACAAATAATCTAGTGAAGAAATGGGCAGAAGACATGAGTAGACACTTTCCCAAGGAAGACATCCAAATGGCCAACAGACACATGGATAGATGCTTATCATTGTTCAGCATCAGGAAAATACAAATCAAAATCACATTGTGATACCACATCGCACCTGTCAGAATGGCTGACATTAACTCAGGAAACAACAGATGCTGGCGAGGAGGTGGAGGAGTGGGAACACTCTTGCACTGGTGGTGGGAATGCAAACTGGTGCAGCCACTCTGGAAAACAGTGTGTAGATTCCTGAAAAAATTAAAAATAGAACTACCTTATGACCCAGCAATAGCAGTAATAGGAACTTATCCAAAGGATATAGGAATGTTATTTATAGAGGCACATGTACCCCCAATGTTTATAGCAGTGGTATCAACAATAGCCAAATTATGGAAAGAGCCCAGATGTCCATCAACTGATGAATGGATAAAGAAGATGTGGTTTATATATACAATGGAATACTACTTGGCAGTGAGAAAGAATGAAATTTTTGCATTTGCAACAACGTGGAGGGAACTGGAGGGTGTTATGCTGAATGAAATAAATCAGGCAGAGAAAGACAGATATCATATGTTTTCACTCATATGTGGAATTAGAGAAACTTAACAGAAGACCATGGGGGAAAGGAAGGGGAAAAAAATGATTACAGAGAGGGAAGGAGGCAAACCATTAGAGACTCTGAAATACAGAGAACAAACTGAGGGTTGATGCGGTGGGGGAGCAAAGGAGAGGGGGAAAACGGGGGATGGGCACTGAGTAGGGCACTTGTTGGGATGAGCACTGGGTGTTGTATGTAAGCGATGAATCATGGGATTCTACTCCTGAAACCAAAAGCACATTGTATACGCTGTATGTTAGCTAACTTAACAATAAACCAGATTTCAAATAAGTAAGTAAGTAAGTAAATAAATAAATAAATAAATAAAATGCTCAAGAGTCTCCTATCCTTAAAAAATTGCCCTTGACCCTATATATTCCTCCAGTTACCCACATATTTCTCATTTCCCACCAAAAACTTGGCAGTGTTTGCTCCCTTCATTTCTTCACCATTACTCCCAAATCACTCATACCTCTCTTTTCTCCCAATACACCCTTCACACTACCATCCGTAAGCACTTGTGACTCTATGTAGACCCAGTGAAAGGGTCACATTTCCTCCCACCCTGAACTTGATCCTTCTTTTGCAGTGTCACCATGCTCTACCCAGCAGCTGGAGCCAGAAACCTAGCAAGGAATGCCCCTGTGATGGGAATAATTATCATCTTCCTGTTTCTGTGACTGTTTCTCATGGAATTCATAGATGGGGTAAATGCCAAGCACATTTTTAAGGCTTTTAAAATACTTTGCCAATTATCTCTGAAAATGTTATGTCAGTTTATAATTCTGCTAGAAGTGTATAAAAGGGCTAAATTTGACATCAGGATATTTTAATTCTCTTTTGTCTTGATCAACATGGTGTGTGAAAAATGGTTCTCCTTTTTGTCTTTTCTTTCTTTATCATCTTATTTTTTTTTTCCTTTCTTCTTTTTTTTTAATTACAGTAAGACTTGATTCTTTTTCCACATAGCTATTGGCCCTTTGTATACTTGGGTAATTGCGTTTTTACCCCAGTTCATTTCCTCATTATTATGTCAATTTTGTATTGTTTTGTAAACACCCTAAAATTGATATGAATCTTTTGAATGTTTTGTTTACCAATGCAACATACCCAAATTATACACTGTTTTAGATACATATCATATATATATAATAAATAAAATTAGTTCAGTGTATGTAGAGCATCATAATATTGTTATTAAAAAATATTAGCATCACCTTAGACCCAGCTTTTGGCTGGGTAAGCAGAAGTAGAGCCATGAATTATGGTCTCACTCAGAGTGAGCATTTTACCGGTTCCTTCTAGGATGGACACTCTATTGCTTTTCAATGAAGCTTGGAGTTATTGATTTCAGTCAGCCCTCAAGGCAAGGAGATTGTGGTCTTACCTTACAGTGAACTGTGAGGTGCTTCCAGTCCCTCCCACTGGGTGGATCTGTCACTTTGATGAGTGTCCCTCTGCTTCTCCTCCTGGTCTCAGGTGGGGACAATATTGGATGGGGGGGGGGCAGGCTGCAGCAATGAACAGCAGGGCTGTCTTACCAGCCCCCTGTGCCCGTGACCATCTAACATCTATTCTTCTTTTACAACTACATAATCTAAGTGCTAAAAAGCAATGGTACGCAGAAATCTGAACTAAACAAGGGATTGTTGCCAGCTCTTGTCAGTTGGCTGTCCTCACCCCAGCTCCCTCCACCCATTGCCTGGAAGAGGCCACTGACCTCCCAGCCTCCCTGCCTCCACGCTCCCTCTCAGTCCCCCACAAGGTCATCTGGGAAGTCTTCCTAAGCCCTGACTTTGGTGCTATCACTACACATCCCAAAGAACAAGAGTCGGTGTAGGAAACCTAGTTCAATGGCTGTGGTTATTCCACTAGGGAAGTTTTAGTTCCTTTTCCAAACTTTTAACAGCAATAATTCCATGAACACTTTTTTACATTCTTTTTAATGTTTTTATTCATCTCTGAGAGAGAGAGAGAGAGAGAGAGAGAGCAGGGGAGGGTCAGAGAGAGGGAGACACAGAATTTGAAACAGACTCCAGGCTCTGAGCTGGCAGTCAGCACAGAGCTGGACGCAGGGCTCAAACCCACCAACCGTCAGATCAAGACCTGAGCCAAAGTAGGACACTTAACCGACTGAGCCACCCAGGAGCCCCCATAAACCTTTTTATTTGAACATGGGTTTGAAGCGTCTTAGCACCTCATTAAAAGGACTTCCATCTCCAGACACATCATTGCCTCCCTTTCGAATACTTGGCCCTGGTCCCCACCCACCCACCACCCCTAAAGGACTGCTCTGGCTCCGCCTTCAGCAGCTCCAGGGGTCCTGGCTCCTGGTCAGGACCTCACACCTCAAGCTGGAACACCCTTTGTGTCCTTCCTCACATGCCCAATGCTGTTTCTCTTCCAGTCCCCTGTCCCAGAGGACCACGCACACCCAGCACAGCTGTGACTGCGGACCCCAAATCAGAATCTAACAATGTCCCCCAGCCACTCTCCATGTGTGACAAGACACATGTGTATGTTTTATTAACTTGTTGACAGAAGGGCAGCTCTCCACAGGCCACTGCCTTTCCTGCGTTCCTGGGTGCTCCAGGTCTGGGAAGTGGCCACAGATCCAAAACCAGGTCCCTGACACTGTCCCTCAGCCTTAAGGATGACAGATTACATGGCTGCCTCCTTGTCTCACCTGGAACTTGGTCACCTGGGTGACTGCCCCCTACTTACATTCTCTCACATCCCTCCTGGGTCCACAGGTGGGATTCCATCTTCCTGTACAATTTGGCTCAGTCCATGCTCAGCTGTTTGTAGCCTTGACCTAGCCAAGAGCTCACCCTGGAGCTCACAGCTCTCCAGGTGATGAGTAAACACAAGCTTTATCTAGGTCACCCCTGCTGAGGCAGGGACCCTATCCATAGGGTTTCTGAGACTCCTATAGAGGAAGGGATTTAGTGGGGCCAACCTGCCTTCACTGAGCATCTCCTGTGTGTCAAAGGCAGTAGCTTGAAGAAACTGAAATCATAGGAGTATCCTTTCTCTGAGACTCCTTCCTCTACACGGCAGTACAATTAGAAAACACAATCTGAGGGAAGCCTGGGTGTCTCAGTTGGTTAACGTTAGGTGTCTGACTTCAGCTAAGGTCAAGATCTCACAGTTCATGAATTGAGCTCCACATTAGGCATTGGGCTCTGTGCTGACAGCTTGGAGCCTGGAGCCTGCTTTGGTTTCTGGGTCTCCCTCTCTCTCTACCCTTCCCTTGGTCTCACTCTGTGTCTCTCTCTATCAAAAATAAATAAAAAAAAAACATTAAAAAAAGAAAATTAACAAAGAAACCACAATTTGAGCAACTGGGAAATCTAAGCTTTCATTTAGGATTATGATCCACGTAAGATGGCTTATTTCAGTGAGGCAGTATCACCTGCTTTCCTGAGTATGGGTGTGCAAAAGCAAGTTGTCACTATTATAAGTTCCAAATACTCCTAAGATTGGTGTGAACACTGTAAGATTTCTTCTTCCTCAAATGATAAGAAGCCCAGGGGTGCGGTCCAATGGCTCAGAGACCAAGGGTCCTTCTGACTGTCCATTCCAGCATGTGGCTTCCAATGTAGGGGGACAGGACAGCAGCCAGTTCACATTCTGGACAAGGAAACATGCAAACAGGTAGTTTTCTTCCCCTGAGCTTTGGCCGTTCCATTTTGGGTTCCATTATATCTTAGTGTCCAGATATATGTCCCTGGCTCACATGGGAAGGATAGATGAGTATTTTATCTGGGAACATGTTACATACCCCTCACTCCAGACAAGAGAATTTTGTTAATAATAAAGAAGGGAATAATGAATATCAGGTAGGCAGAACCAGTGTTTGCCACAACGGGCTTACTTTCCTCATCCAAGTTGACAAAAAAGGAGCTCACACTGTTGTAAAATTTTATATTTCCTGTGACTATATTAAAAATATGAATACTGTTATATTGTTTGTGTGTGTGTGTGTGTGTGTGTGTGTGTGTGTGTATGTCTGTGTCTGTGTCAGATAATTTGGCCAGCCTCCAAGTTTACATTTAGTCAATGGACACCATGTAAGGAATGATATTCTTATTTTTAGACCCTTCACACATATTCCAAAGTAAGACATATTTCATTTTTATTGTTCATTAACTCTTTGTCATTTTCAACCCTTAAGCTTCTTATTTTGATTGTGTATTTCTCAGGAACAGGTTTGGGTTTGTGATTCTAAGACAAAAAGGAGAAGTGAACTTCCCACTTTACTATTCTACATCCTACCTCTTGAACCCACACCCATGATTCTTAGAAAAGAGGAGGCAGGTATGAGAACAAACGAAAGAGCAAATGGCAGAAAGTTATTCAATGTCTGATTCATGTTGGTTTGAGCATGATAAAAATTGCTTAACTCATTCAAATACAGAAGATGCTTTGATTAGTTCTTATATGATTGTAGCACATGGAACACTGATATAATATTTGGTTTATGAGTTATGATATTAACCATTTGTAGCAGTTTATATACATACAGATCAATTGATAGTGACTTCTGAAAGCTGATTATCTAGATCAAGTTGAGGAAGACATTTGTAATCATGCAGTTACTGTCAAAGACAGTAATTGCCAAAATGGATAATTCAGGTAAAAATGGCCTTTATTTCATGCCTCAATTATCAATGTTCACTGATCGTTATAATTTGTGTTTAAGAAGACCAAAACAGAAAATAATGCAGTCTAGCCATTTGACAATAAAGATAACTGTTAAGAATGAGAGTTCTTTCTGACTTGGGCAAGCCATTTCTTCTTGGATTTCTCTCAAAGAGAATGAAAAGGTTTGCTGTTTTCTTCCAACATTTTTTTCTCCAAGCTTATAACTGTAATGACCAGTGAAACATGATGAGACTATTGTATCAAGAGACGATAAGATGAGTAATCTCTATGTCTGTGTGTGTGTGTGTGTGTGTGCATGTGTGCAATACAAAAAGCTAAATGTAATTAGGGTGACTTTAAAGGAAAATTGAGTATATAGCCATTACCCTACATCTATATAGCTCTATGTTTCCTTCCTGACTTAGGTTCTAATAAATGCCTATGGTCACATTTGGTTGTTGTCTTTCTTTCACGATGATTATTAAGATGTCCAGAATCTACTTTTTCCTCAGATTATTTTTTACATTTTATCAGAGTTTCCTTCAGCTCCAAGTAATAGGCACTGAATGAAGTGATTCAACCCATTACATATTCTCCACAGGCAACAAAGGGTAAAAGTACACATTCCAGATGGGAAGAGTATCTCCAAACTGATCTAGGGAACCACGTTCCTCCTACCTTTCTGATCTGTGATCCTTAATGTACGACTTGCATCCTCATGTGCACAGAATGGCTGCTGTGCCTCTAGGTATCACATCTATATTTCAAGCAACAAAAAGGAAAGGAAGAAATGGCCCAAAGAATATGCAAGCTAAGTCTGACCTTTTTATTGAAGAAAATAGTGGCTTTCCCAGAAGTTCCCCCCCACCAAATAGTCTGATTATTTCTTATTGGAGAAACTATGTCACATGGTCACCACTTGAAAGAAGGGAATCTGGAAAATTGAGATTGTTAGCTCAACACATGTCTGCTCAAGTAACGTCGGAGTTTCCTTAGAACTGGAAGAAGAAGGGTAATAAATATTGGGTAAATCAATCACAGTGTCTTCCACAGTTTCTTTTGTGGTTAGGATATAGTTATATATTCACTGTTTACTTAAATAATTGATACTGCACATGAATTAAAAATGCATAACTAGGGGAGCCTGGGTGGCTCAGTCGATTAATAGCCGACTCTTGATTTTGGCTCAGATCATGGTCCCAATGTCATGAGATCCCACATCAGGCTCTGCTCTGAGTGTGGAGACTGCTTGGGATTCTCTCTCTCTCTACCTCTGCCCTTTATATATATATATATAAATTCTTTGGGGCCCCTGGGTAGCTCAGTTGGTTAAACCTCTGATTCTTGATTTTGGCTCAGGTCATGATCCCAGGTTTGTGGGATCGAGCCCCATGTTGGGCTCTGCACTGAGAATGGAGCCTGCTTAAGATCATCTCTCTCCTCTCTCTGCCTCTCCCCTACTTGCATGTACACATGCACTCTTTCTCTCAAAATAAATCAACATTAATTATGACTAATTAACTTCATGGTTAAAGCTAAGATTCACAACATTTAGGGTATTGTGAAGGGGGAGCTATGATCTGGAAGGGAATTCTCAAACAAGGACTTACTAGTGTGTGGAAGTGCTCATGGGGTCGGCAGGTGGCCCCTGGGAAAAGCCTCCATCCTCTGGGTGGGCTGTGATGATCATGTTCCTTAGGTACTGTGTTGTGGGAGTGGGTGGGCAGGAAGGTGGCGGGGGTGAACTGAGAAAGAAGAGGCATGAGAATTACAGTCTAGAGGGGAGAAATGTACAGCATATGAGCATATATACACCCAGAAAGTAAGGCAGGGAGAGGTGGAGAGACAGAGGTACCCACTGAAAATGTCAGGACCCCCGATTTAGTAATGTCCGATGCTATTTCTACTCTGAGAGCCACTGAACCCTCATTTCACATTAAGCGAGTTTAAACTGTGTTTAACAGGTACCTCTTCTTCCCCATTTGCAAAAAGGATAACCAGCTGTGCACATGTCCCTTTGAGGGATCCTTCTTTCAACTTACATGGCCCATGTCCAATGTAGGGAAAAAGAACAAGGCGAGAGCAGCTATCACAAACAACAAATGTGCACAGATTCACTAACAGAGTTCTCAGCCATCAGAGAACTATCCCTGCAGGTGTCTGCGCAGCTAATTTTGAAGTCGCTATTTGGAAAAATGGATTCATCCTCTTCTTGTCTGGAAAATGTGCTCACTTTCCTTTTGTGGTCCCTACTCATTTCAGTTGTTCTTTGTCAATTTAGGATTCTTAGAATAATTGGTATTGTCAGATCACATCAAACAATGTTGCAACAGAAAAATTAATAGAACTTCAATCTCCGGCAACACACTAGATCTTTCTCTCCTATGGCAGCCCTGATACAATCAGGTCCCACGGCAGCTATCATCTATGCTGTCACAGCCAGGCAGATGACATCTTGAGAGAAACACATTCTTTCCCACTTGGCTCACTGTGAAGTCCTCTCCTCATTTTCTGTCCCTTTTGAGAACGAACTCAGCTTTCTCACTAAATCCTTGCACATAATCACCTTCAAATATAACCAATTTCATCTATGTTTAAAACATCGTTTTTAAAATTTATATACTTTTTTGGAATTCATTGGTCACATTTCACATTGACAAGGAAAGCATATGATTATATGTTGTATATATATATTCTATATTCCATACATAAATTGCCAGTCTCATTCTTCAGAAAGTAATTTAGGAGCATAAATTGAGGACAAGCACATTTACACATCTAGAAATAAATGTTGAATGCTCTTACTCCTTGAGTAATTTTCCAAAATTATCTTCCTTGTGTCCCAGAACTTTAAATCTGATGAAATAAGCCTCCTATGCCCTCCTTCCCACACCTGTATCTACCAGGGAAAGCTTAAATTTCTGTTAATTGTCTCAAATGTATCACTACCTCCTAGAGGATTCATTTCCGACCAGAACATCATCCTCTCTCACCAAAATTCCCTCTGTTGGCACTTAGCAACCCTCAAATCCAAAAGTAACAGCTAATTTACAGGCCATATTGTTCCTGCTTCTAACTAGTTCTGCACCAGATTTTAAGAACCACTTAACTAAATCACTGTTGCAAGTTATCAACCTTAAACTGACACTATTAGAACCAATTATAAAAACCACAGTCAGTGATTTGTCTTCTTTTCTTTGGGGTTTCAAGAAGTAGAGAAGGTTTGTGTGTTAGATTAAATGATAATCAAATCATTCTTTGATCTTCTTTCCCATGGTGTGAAGGTCATATGGCTGGTCAGAGGTCATATACATTGTTTCTGAGCTGGGACACCACTCTGATACAGGTGAAGAGAGCCATATTCAGAGTGGAAAAGGTCCCACTTGGGGAATCATCTGGAATGTGTGTATCAAGGTTTCATTTGCGTGATGCTTGAGAAATCTGTGAGCCCCAAGTGAACTTTTATTTGGGAATCTGCCAAGAATGTGGCTATAAAGACATAGTTGTGGGGTTTCCAGTAATTATCTTTGGAAAAACATGTACGATCCAAGAGATCAGTAAAGCATAGAAAAATATACATTTTTTATAAAAGGAGAAAGTGGCTAAAAGGAAAATCTTCAAAACATCTACACATAGATATTCAAACTCATACATGAAAATACTAGAATGAACTGTCAAAGACCCAATTTATTCATACTTTCAACATCATAGGGGACTCAGTTCAGAAATCCACAGAATTTGGTGAGGAATGTATCTAAGAACCCCAAACCAATTTACTCTGGCACATGGGACAAATATGGGAAAGATTGTCCAGGGAAACGGCAGACAGGACTCAGACTTGTAGGAAAGTCATGGTTTCCTCCTATGGCTCCCTGTCCCATTGAAAGTTAGAAAGTTTGACCTTTAAGACTTAGAAAAGAAACATAAACCTACTGTAAAAGTAACCAATACCGCAAGTCAATAAGTTGGGAATGTAAACCTGATATAATTCCCAGCAACGATTTACTAGGAAAATCAGCATTGGTCAAAATAAAACTAATTTAAGAAGAGTTTCTCAGTAATGTTTGCAGTGAAATCAAGCAAAAAACCCCTCATAAAATGTATTGTATTAATATAACTCCATTGGGACATCTACTGGGATTTTAATTGACTTAGTCATCTTGGGGCACCTGGGTGGCTCAGTCAGTTAAGTGTCCAACTTCAGCTTAGGTCATGATCTCATGGTTCATGGATTTGAGCCCCACATTGGGCTCTGTGCTGACAGCTCAGAGCCTGGAGCCTGCTTTGGATTCTGTGTCTCCCTCTCTCTCTGCCCCTCCCCCACTTGTTCTCTCTCTCTCTCAAAAATAAATATTTGCAAAAATGACTTAGTTATCTTCATCTTATATTTAGTCAATAATTCAATGCCTTTGTCATTTTTATTATTATAAGTAATATTGGAGCAATATTACTATCTGCCATTTCATGCACAACTTAACCACAGTAATGATGCTGTCACAATTTCTGATTTTACAAATGAAGGATCCAAGAATTCATTAGTTTCTGTAAAATATCCAAAATGTACATAGAGGGTGGTGGCAGGGACCAGAGTCAGGTGGTATGACACCAGATCCAGCCACACCTGTATGTCCCTGCCTCCCAAGTCCCCACTGCTTGTTACCTGGGATTCAAACATTGGAAAGTATCTTGAAAGCAAGTTCTTTAACTCTACTCCCGTTGGGAATTGGACTTGCATAGTTGTAGAAAATCTTCCTCCCTCTGAGAGTACCCTTCTCTTGAGATGTGTGAATCAACATCTTTTGTAGCAGGGATTCAAACTAAATTTCCACAGAGTCTGGCAGATAACCAGCATGTGTGAGTTCCCTGAGCCTAAGAAGATGTAAGAGTGTAGAGGTCAGTATCCAAACACACACACAGTGCCCAAGCATTGGTAAAACTGGTCAGTTAAAATTTTGCTCAAAGCACAGATAGGGAAAAAGATTCAGACTATGAGTTATATTTGTGAATGTTCCAAATAAGTACAATATGAATAGATACTCTTTTATAAAGACTGAAAAGGCAAAATATTAGCATGGAAGAAGAAAACTGGGCCATAACACTGATGGGTAGTGAGTTAAAAATTGAGTCATATGAATATTCTAATTAGATGAATTTTTTAATGCTGTCATTGCTCCAGAATTGTAAGTTTTTAGAGGTTAAAGTCCTTTGTTCCTACCTGATTAGAATGACTTACAATTGTTAAAAATGAAAAACTAGTTGTGCCAGACTGGAATATCCCAACTCATGCAAACGCCTTGAGCATCTGACTCTATTCTGTGGCATGTTTACTAAGGACAACAAGATTTACTCACTTCCATCATTCATCTTTGTTTAAATTGTACAATAACCTGGTGATGCATTGAAGACCACAAAGGGTTATACTTACCATCATTGGACAATGTCAAGGTGCAGTGCAAGTGTAGACCTGCAAATGGAACCCTCATGATCATCCCCAACATAACTACCTCTGAGAATCACTGTTTTGGAAGAAATAGCATTTTAAATCTGGACTTCAGCCTTCTTTTGTTTTCTATACCTTACCTCAGGAAAATGTTCTATTGGCTACTTGGATTCATACCAGTTTTCTACAGCAAATGTAAAAAGGAGACATAAAAAGAGGCAGGATTGTATCAGAGGTTGTCCAAGTGCAGACAGACGCATGAGGAGAACACCACGTGCATCTGAGGACTGGAGTGATGTATTTACATACCACAGAATGAGTGTGATTGCCAGAAAACCACCCAAAGTAGGAAGGAGCAGAAGAGGGATCCCTTACAGTTTTTGGAGAAATTATGGTCCTACCAACACTTTGATTTCAGACTTCAACCTTCCAGAACTATGAGACAATACATTACCATCGTGTTAATCCACCTGGTGTGTGATGCTTTATTGTGGCAGCCTGGGAAACTAACACAGTGCAGTAGTAGTTCATTTATGAACCTAATCAATACAATTCCATTTGACATTGGCTGTCTTGGTGCAGCTTTTAATAACATTTCTTAACTCTCAATAGTGACCCAACTAGGATGAAAGCATTAGAGACTCACTCTATGTCTTGCATCGAACCAGCTTCAATTAATCTTTAAGGGTCCCCCTTCTTAAGCGTGTGCAAGTGATGTGTAAGGAGAGCTAAGACAGAAAGTGAACAGCAACTTGGTATGAATGGGTGAGTGTTTTGTAAATCTCTGAGAAAACAAGTGTAGAGCATGGATACTGAGTTGAAGTGTAGGAAAACTGGTTGCTTCAACGCCTTGTTCAGTTCACCTGCTGTGAATGGCCGGGCTGTCTAAAGATCCAGTAACAGTGAATAGATACTCAGAAAAAAGGAAGAAGACTGGTTGAGTTCCCATTTTTGACAGCTTACAGGTGAGAGCAGGCTTCTGTCAGGGCCGCACTGGGCATCTAAAATTCAGAGGAAAACACAAGGTCTTACGGGCTTCAGAAATGAGAAAGCAGAATCCTAAGTAAACATGACGGCAGGAAAGAGAGGAAGGAAATCCTGAGAAACCATGCTGGAGGTGTCAACATTTCTGTGCCTAAACTCTGCCCCCATCCCTGGCTGATGCTTGACCTACTCACGTGTAGCTCTACGGGTAGACTAGGCCAGCTCAGCTAAGCCTAAAAGAACAGACCAGAGATTTCAACTGCTGCCTATTTCTGGGGAGACACAGGAAGGAATTTGAATTTAGTCAAAACAAAAAAATTAAATTAACACTTTTGAGAGAAACATATGAGAATTTATAGTTGTTATGACGTCCCAGTCATAATATCCAGTATGCAATCCAGGATTTCCAGATGTACAGAGAAACCCATGCTCAAGGGAAAAGGCAGCCCACATGGATCTCATTCCCTGAAGCTTTCAGCAAAGAAAGTGGCAGAAAGCAAAGTTTCAGCAAAACCCTGTAACTCCAAATGCCCATGACATCCTGCTTTCTTTTTGGGAGGGCCATTGTTCAAAGGCCTTTAGGTGCCCCTGGTCACTTAACACATCATGCTTTGCCATTTAAAGACAAGGACAGCCCTCGTGGGAAAGAGGGGGAGGAGGAGGGCAAAAAGTTTCTTCTCCTCGTTGGTATGTTGGTCTTCACCTTCTTGGATCGGAGGACACAGCCCATGTGTGGGAGCTGCTGGAGGTTAGCTTCTGAGCTGTGGTAACTCCGAGGCTCACTTACTGGACCTCCGCAGGACTGAGCAGAGGTTACTATGTGCCCAGAAAAGACTGAGCATTGCTCCATTCACCTCTGGGCCCTATTATTTAGAGGCTTCATTAACTTCACTTTGTAAGAGCTAAAGGGCCCTGGAGATCATCTAATCTATCCTCCTTCTGTAAGAATTAGTCTCAGAAGGTTCAGTATATTCCCAAGGTTAGACAGCCAGGTAGCGTCAGCACTGGGACTGCGACACCACTTCTTGATGCTCACTGCCGTGTTGTCTGCATCATGGCGTCTTCCACCAATCAATCACCTGATTAAGATATTGAATGTAATGCTTATCACAGGCCTACTAGGAACCAAGAATTGTCCTGGGGATAGAGGTGCATTCGTGACAGTGACAGAGAAGGTCTGCCCTCAATCTACATCTATACTTGCCCTTCTGTCTTAGAAGCTATACATATGCTGACTTGGAATCTGTCTCATTTAATCAGTGAATAAATACATTATTACAATTTTCACTCCCTATAAAGGAATTCCATTTGTTGGTATTCTTAATGTGTTATCCCTCTGCCTCTGTTTATCTAAAAGAAGTTAAATAAGGTGTGTTTGGGTGGCTCAGTTTGTTAAGTGTCTGACTCTTGATTTTGGTTCAGGCCATGATCTCACAGTTTGTGAGTTCAAGACCCATGTCAGGCTCAATGCTGACAGTGCAAATGGCCTGTTTGGGATTCTCTCCATCCCTCTCTCTCTGCCCCTCCCCATCTCTCTCTCTCTCAAGATAAACACAGAAACATGAAAGGAAAGGAAAGGAAAGGAAAGGAGAGGAGAGGAGAGGAGAGGAGAGGAGAGGAGAGGAGAGGAGAGGAGAGGAGAGGAGAGGAAAGGAAAGGAAAGGAAAGGAAAGGAAAGGAAAGGAAAGGAAAGGAAAGGAAAGGAAAGGAAAGGAAAGGAAAGGAAAAAGAAAGGAAAGGAAACGTTTTGCTGAAGGCTTTAGTATTTATTTTTTCCCACATTTGTACATTTTATTAGCTAACTACAAAATCCATTGTATAAAGTTAATAGTATCACCTTCTTATAATACCAATGCACCTGTTATATCCTTCAAAACAATTTTCCTGAAAGTCAATAATGTGTATTTTTCATATTTTGTGAAATTATTCAAAATGTACTCAAGTGAGTATATGACTGTAATAGATACAATGCAAAGAAGTAACGATGGATATGAAAATGTATATCAGAGTCTCAACTATCTTGGAATTTTATTTGTCAGGAAGTTGAGACATGTTCATAACTGAGCACAAAAGGTAGTGTGAATTAGAGTCCACTGGAATGTGCTTTATCATCCTAGAAGATCAAAAGATCTCTTCAGATTGTGGGAATCTGTCATCGTACAGAAGGTGGTATTGGCCTGATACTGGAAGGAT
This sequence comes from Hyaena hyaena, assembly GCF_003009895.1. Lineage (NCBI taxonomy): Eukaryota > Metazoa > Chordata > Mammalia > Carnivora > Hyaenidae > Hyaena > Hyaena hyaena. Next base: position 595,409 of record NW_024081160.1, read on the forward strand.
CTTAGAACNGAAAGGAAAGGAAAGGAAAGGAAAGGAAAGGAAAGGAAAGGAAAGGAAAGGAAAGGAAAGGAAAGGAAAGGAAAGGAAAGGAAAGGAAAGGAAAGGAAGGGAAGGGAAAGGAAAGAAATAAAAGAGGTTAAATAAAACTAACATTCCAAAGAAAGGTCCCTACTTAACTTTAGCTGTAACTGGGCCTGCTTCTAGGCATTTCTCCCTTCATTTACACTGTACCTGTGAGTCATTTATTCATGTGACACCTGACCCATAGGGACAATATGAGTGAATTAATCCTCAGATGAGTCAAGCCTTTCAGTCTCCCATATGAGGATCTGGATGTGGTGGAGAAGAGACCAGTTGTCCCCAGTGTTTGCTGTTTAAATTCCAGACCCACAGACTCTATCATCATAATAAATGATTGCTTTACACTGCTGAGTGTTAGAGAATTTGTTATAAAATTTTAGTAATGAGTCACAATTTCATCTCTTTATAATTTACTAATATGGACTATTTTGGCCTCCACAGCTCAGGACAAGAATATGAATTACTACTTTTCTCCCAACATTTTCTTTTCTTTTTTTTAAGTTTACTTATTTATTTTGAGAAAAAGAGAAATGGGGAAGGGAGAGAGAGAGAGCGAGAGTGAGAGCGAGAGAGAGAGAGAGAGAGAGAATCCTAAGCAGGCTCCACGCTGTCAGTGCAGAGATCAACACAGGGCTCAAACTCATGAAACAGAAAACCATGACTTGAGCTGAAATCAAGAGTCAGACACTTAATAGACTGAGCCACCCAGGTGACCCCATTTTCTTTTCATTAGAGAATAATGCAAGCAGATATACACATATTTGCTATTTAACTTTGTATAAGTAAATTATAGGGTTTTTTTTCAGAGTCAGGGTGTTCAGAATATTTTTTTCATTAAGGTTTATTATATGTCTAAATACAGATGAGGCAGAGAGAATGTTTTTCTCACACCTGCTCCATCTTCCCCACAAGTTCAAGGTTTCACTGAACTCTGGTGTCTGTATAAGCAGCATGCCCTCACCGCACTGACACTGCCTCCATCCACACATAAACTCTTGTCTTCAAAAGAAATAGAGTTCTAAGACTGAATCTAAGTAATTTCCATATCAGCCAGAAATCAGAAGGTATGTGGAAAGTGAATTCAGGTCTGAATACATAATCTTTTTTTAATTTACTTGAAAGTAGGCTTTTCTATGAATTCTAGAGTCATATAAAGACATTGCAGACTGCTCTTTAGATAGCCTTATTTCTATGAGTAAATTAATATCTGTTGGAGTCCTTTAGTATTTTCGTCATAATGCCCTTTTTTCTGAAGGCAATTCAGTCACCTCAATGGCATCCCAAAGTGCATGACTGTGGATACTTGTCAGCTGCTGTTCCTTGCTGTATTGTTCATATTTTCCTTAGACTCAGGTTTATCTCTAATTCACTGACTTCATATACAACATCTCTTTGATTTCCTCACCTGCGTTGTCAAGTAGGCATTTCTGTAGATGAGAACATGAGACACGGACTCTTTCAGAGCAGATTTCAGGGGATAAATTTCAGTGCTGGGCTAAAATTATGGTTCTTATGGGTTCTGCTGAAGCCAATTTAGATTCACTGGTATCACAATTTAAAAGAAACAGTGATATAAAATAAGATCTGGTTGAGCACCTGGGTGTCTAATCAGGGTGATGAAGATGGAGTGAGTCATCGTGCCCCTGGACATTTAATTTCTCTATCTGAGTGATGAACACTATTCTCAAAGACCTAATAGTATCTCTCTTGTTGTGACTAGTTACATCATTGTCTTCAGTGCGGGGGAGAACATGCATTTTCCCTGCAAGTTACCCATGTCAGTGTTGTGTCTCTCTTGAAAAGGGTTCTAAACTTTTCTCCAACCTTCTATATTTTCCTACCTGTTTTCTACTCCCATTTTTCTTCTGCTTCAATTAAAAACAATCTGGAAACCTCAAATGATGTGTCTGCCATCTTGTTTACAAAAAGGCAGGACATTGCCTGCCATCAGTTAGTTTATACCACTGGCGACTCAGGGGCGCACATCTCCAATGAGCTGGGTTAGACCAGTTGTAGCAAGGTGAGTACAACTCAAGCTGTGTGTTGTCAAGGATTCTTAGGATTTCAATGTATTGAATGGTTGGTCACTAAAAGTGGAAATGATGAATATTCTATTTATTTATTCACAGATTTATTTATTTCATTTTTATTTATTTAAACAAAGTTTTTAATGTTTATTTATTTTTGAGAGAGAGAGAGACAGAGTGTGAGTGGGGGAGGGGCAGAGAGAGAGGAAGACACAAACCGAAGCAGGCTCCAGGCTCTGAGCTGTCAGCACAGAGCACAATGCGGGGCTCAAACCCATGAACTGTGAGATCATGACTTGAGCCAAAATTGGAAGCTTAGCGGACTGAGCCACCCAGATGCCCCAGTTTATTTTATTTTTAATCTAGCTTTCTGGGAAGACTTGTAATGTCTTATATTAGACACAGTAGGTGTGAAAGAAATAAAAATAGCACAAAATCATTTCATATAAACAGAGTCTAAAAGAGCAAAAAGTAGGTGTTAACTAAAGAGAAAATAACGTACAGTCCAAAGCTGCCTTATGTAATGGAAACGGGATTGCATCACAGGAGCTTGGGGAAAGGATTATCACTGGAGATGAAAGAAACCAAAACAAAGGTATTGTTTTAAAATCCAGTCTAAAATTATTAACATTAAAAATTCTCTTAAGTCTATTCAAAGATGCTCCTTTATTTTTAAGAATTCAATGTTTATTTACCTCAAAGTGTTCTAATTCACTGTCCCCTCCAAGACACCCGTTGAGATGATCATTTCCTGGTGAGGAGGGGCTACTTATTTCTGGAACGGTGATGAACATCTGTGTTTGACACTGGAACACCCAAGTGAAATTCTCTTCCTGACATGAGTCTCGGGAAAGCTCACGGTGTGGCCAGCCTCTTCTGATCAATTTTGCTGAAATCAGAAGATGTGAGGAAACGGTCTTCTTTCTTTGCTTCTGCGTGACCCAGGGGGATGTTAGCTGGCTGCCTCTCCTCTGCATGAAGCTACCACTTTTCACTATTCTTTTGGAATTGATCAGTATCTCTCTTGCATTCTTACATAAGCACATAATGAATTATGGCAGCTCCAGGGCAGAGTCTGTGATCATCTCGATCCCAAACAGGCCCCGTATCAGTGCTTTGTCTGCGGCTGACTTTCCACAGTGGCTTCTTGAATGCGGAAGGATTAGTTCCAGGATCCTCACAGATGCTTTTAATCCCCGTCTCTACCCTCACCAGGGCAATAGCAGCCTACAAACGGTTCCCTTGTATTCAATAAAATTTTTCCAAAGCACAAAAAAAAATTTTTTTCCCTGTCATAATACACATTTGTGCAATAAAGCTCTGTTCTCTGCTTTGTTGATAAAATATACTTTATTCAGTCTACCAGTGCTTTTATTTATTTATTTATTTATTTGTTAGTTTGTTTATTTTTTGATGGCATACTCTTTATTTCAGCACTTCTGGTTCTCTATAATACTGCAAACCCACCTCAGGTGCAGCAGAGCTCCATGAACTTGTGACAACCCCAGGAGATACATCTCCTTAATCTAGCCGAAAGATCAACCTTGTCTATAGGCAACTAGGGTAAGAATAAATACAGTGCTGAGTACAAGTCATGAGTATCTGTGGCTTTATGTGATTTGGGGCATATATATTATGCCCTTTGGCTGAACAGAGAGGGGACTTTCTTAGGGACCTGGGTGTCACTGGTAAGGGACAGTCCGCATGGATCCTCACACACAGCCTGCTCCACGTGCTAGGACAGAGACACTTAGAAAACCCCATCCCAGGACACTGAATGTAAGAATATGGGGTCCCAGCCGTACTCTGCCCCAGTGAGGTCTTTGACCTGGAATGTCGTTTTGCCTCTCCTGCCTCAGTTTCCCCAAGAGTGGAATGAGAGGGCTGTATCTAGAGGCAATGTATCTAGAGGCAATGCCAGCTTTGGTACTTTGCTTACTAAAACATTAGGGACAAACACGGGTCATCTTAAATCCAAAAGGTTTAGGACTGTAGATGTCCCTCTGCCTAGGAAAAGGGCCACCTCAAGATGTGTGTGTCCATAGCTGCCAGTTTCTTGTGACCGAGAAGCTTGTAGACGATAGTAAAGGATCATATGACAGTGAGGAAGTGAAAGACGTAGTGTTCCAGGATTTCTATTTTTCTCCAAACACTTAAACAGAAGCCAAGGCCCATAACTTTAATTTTTAAATCAGACAAAAGAAAGAGGTGTGTCCCAAACAGCATGATCTGTTCTATCAAGTAGTTATTGAAATAAAGTTGAGAGTTTAATTTAGGAGAAGCTTTTTCTTTCCTTTTTTTTTTTATAAGAAGAAAAGATTCTAGTTCACTTCAATCGAATCACCTCAAAATCCAGGAGAAAAGTTATGAGGTGACAGAAATCAAAGAAGCATTATCAAAATATATTCATTGCATGTTTTGGTCATTTTAAAGCATAGAAACAGTTAACATTGATTTTGCTACAAATGTCACTCTTCCTAATGATTATGGAATTTTACAGCCTATAATGTGGAATTGAGTTTTCTTTAAAAATACAAATCTGAAACACACATCATGTGTAAAATATAAGTGCTGTTAAGCATATGATGCAGCTATTTTTTGTAATATTCTTCTGTGATTCAATTACTGATATAGTAGGCTGTTATGAGGTACTTTTATGTCCAAGACACTGCTCTATGAGGTGATTTAAGGATGCTTGTTGCCACCTCGGTCTTTCTTCTGAGTTCTTACAATCTGTGAGAGATATTGCACACAGCTAACCACAAAATAGTGCAGTGAGAGAAGACTGCATATAATGGTGTTTCTTGCTCTACATTGTTTATTATTAAACATTAACTTCATGAATCTCTCTACAAATCTGTAGAAGACAAAAGAGTGGATGATATTTTTCCAGATTTACCAATGAAGATGTAAACTCAAGTCACCCTAGGGCAGAGTCATCAACTAAGAAGTACAAGGTTTTACTTGTTCCCAGGACCCAAGCCATACTTACAACTCAGATGTTGGGATGATTATTATATGCCCCTGTCAAGATTAGTAACCAGAGAAAGCTTTTTATTTGATTCGGAAGGAAGAGTTGTGAGTTATCTTGATGGAGGGGAGAGTATTGGATATTCCAGATGGAGGAAGGAGTATGGGCAAAAGGACACGCATGATAAAGTTTAAGGGGCTACTTAGGTATTTACATGAAAAACCACTGACCAATGTGTGAGGTACCTGTGAGGTACTTGGGGAGGAAGAGTGGCAAAGAAGTATGGAGAGGAAGGTAGCATGTATTGGATCTGGAATGTCAGGTGGAGCTTGGACATGTAGATTTATTCCATGGAGACTGCGAATCCCTGGAAACATTCCAGTAAGCCAGTGATCGATCACATGGGTGATCTGGGAAGCGTAACTTGTAGAAGCATTAATTGCATCTTGTAGATTCATCTTGAAATAATCTAGCTGGTGGAGATGGGGTTGGAGTGAACTGAGAATTAATGGGTATGTATGGTAAGAAACTCAACTGAGATCAAGTAGCAACTCAACACTAGCTCCTCTTTTATATCTAGAGGTCCACCAAGTCTTAACCTTTCCAGTGGTAAAATTGGCCAATCAAAGTTGGAGAAATTGGGTTTATCAAACATTTGCCTTTCTTGCTTAAGCAAATAAAAAACTAATTTTTACATTTATCTGTAGATGTTGCATGAATATTAGATTTTACCTCTTCCTCTGACAACTGAGTGTTCCACCAGAATTATTCAAAGAGCTTTATTTGGTGTCATTTCAAGAATCCTGAAACAGTAGGAGATATAAGAGGGCTCTTTTGATCCCCAAACTCTGACAAGCCTCATACTACCCATGATTTTCTAAACAATGGTATCAGATCTGACTTTTTCATTGTGCTGGTATTGTTGAATTTATTTTGTTATCCTGTGATTTCTTATTTATTTATTTATTTTTAAAAATTTTTAATGTTTTATTTATTTCTAGGAAAGAGAGAGACAGCGCGAGCAGGGGAGGGTCAGAGAGAGAGGGAGACACAGAATCTGAAGCAGGCTCCAGGCTCTGAGCCGGCAGTCAGCACATAGCCCGACGCGGGGCTCAAACCCACGAACCGCGAGATCATGACCTAAGCGAAAGTCGGACGCTTAACCGACTAAGCCACCCAGGCGCCCCTCTTTTTTTTTTTTTAATAGGTTTTTGGAAGAAGGAATTTGATCCTTTTTTGGAGGGGTGCAATATTTGGCAAATATTGTCACTATTAATCTTATTTCCCTTCTGCTTGCTTCATTTTCACTTATTACTCCTCTGTCTATACCAAATTTTGTCTTGTGCATTTCCATTCTGTTCTATATTAGGTCTGTTGAGAGAAATGGAGATGTTGGCCAAATAAGCCTCCATTTAAGTGAATCCCATGCACTGATGGTGGGAAGCCTTACAAGAAGGGCAACCAATGTGTGCAAAGGTAATGTTTGGATCTCATCTGTCCCCATTCCCCCCAACCCCCACCGAACAAATATATCTGAGGACGTTTCTTGTCTTACCAAATCATGAAAGACAACTTTGCTAACTGCATATTCTGAGTTCAGTTTGTCAGCTTGTATATGTTATGGCTTGTTCCTAGCCTGTGTTTTTTGAAGAACTAAGTCAGCATTCAAAAGACCTTTGACAGAGCATGGCTTCATTTGTGTTCACCATGAATTTGCCTACATCCAAGCCACAACAGAACTCTTATTTCATATGACCTCTCAAAATAATCCCGGTGACTTACTACCCTGGTAACTGGCAGCGGTTCCTCAAGAAAGACAGACTTACAATCGCCCTTAGGGAGGTATTTTGATATACAAAAGATACATTTGAGAGGAACTCTAGAAAAAAGACAAAATGGGAAATGCAGTATGGCAAACTGACTCTGATTGGATGCTGAAGCCCCAAAAGAAACAGACTCCAGGAGAGCCTCCCTCAAAGATTCTATAGGAAAAAACAAGAGAAATATTTCACTTCTGTTCAAGCCTTCTGAAAGTAGCTTCCATATCCAGCTGTGTCTTCCCCACCTGCTCACAGCATCCCAATTTCTCCTGCTCCCCCTCTTGACCTTCTTGAAGTCTACATTTCCCTTCAGGCTTTTGTGTGTGTTTGTACTTCTAAACAGGAAAAAAAATTCACATTGCATAATTTCCCCTTAATATTTCTAGATCTATAGGAGGTTCAAACCCTAGTTGAGAGAGGAGTTGTGGGCTCTAAATAATATTTTCCTAACTTTAAAAAGTATTTCTGCCTGCTTTACGAAGACAGACAAGTCAGTGACAAAATTCAGAATTTTGTTAGGTAACTATTGTCCTCGATTACCATTTCTGCACCAACTAGCTCCTTTCATCTTAGGCTCTGAGAAAAGGAAAATGGTTAGAAGCAGCACAGTGGGAAATGCCAGGAGAGAATTTAATCTAGATGAGCATAAGTGAAAAAATGGAATTCAAAAAGAAATATATTATGTAAGACCATTTCTGAAGTTTTTCCCTGAAGTTCAGACTGGGCAAAGACACACAATTATAAACAAAATAATGGTGAATATCTTTTAAGATGGACTTCAGAAATATTTCAAACAATATTCTGGGCTACAGAAAGAACTGAAGTAAAGACAGATGTGTTCCTTTTTAAATATGTTCAAATATTGATAAGGCTAAAAAATGGAATTTGAGATTGCCAACTTAGAAGATTTTGAACACTTGGATGGATATTTTCAAAAAGCCTTAGAAATTATTTGCAAATCGTTGTCTGATAATACATTAGTATTCAGAATATATAAGAACCCCTAAAACTCAACAATGAAATGACAAACAACTGCAGTCAAAAATGGGCAAAGGACTTGAATAGATATATCTCCAAAGAAGACATACAAATAGCTAATAAGGATATAGCAAGTTATTCTGCATCACTATGAGGGAAATAGAAATAAAAACTACAGTAAGATACCACCTCACACCTATTGGGATAGCCATTATCCAAAATACAGAAATTAAGTATTGGTGTAGATGTAGAGAAATCAGAATCCAGGGCTCCAGGAAATTGAGTCTATAGGTTCCTGGAGGTCTGACTGTTATTAAGATTGATTTTTTCTTGTAAATCATTAAGACAGTTACAACCTGTAGTGGAGTTTCATGTCCTGCATCACTTCGATCTTTATCAATTGACCATTTGTTTCTCCCCTGTCTTAGCTCTTACAATTATGTAAATGTACCTTATGACACCGAATTGAAACTCGAAAGGGAGTAAATGGGTAAATTTTATGTCCTGTATATTTTACCACAATTTTTAAAACACATTTTTTAAAAGCCTTAGAAAATAAGCAAGCTCTATATAAACCTTTACATTTGTTTTGTTTCCTAGGTATATATATATATATATATATATAATATGATCCAGCAATTCTTCTTCTAGTTATGTGTCCAAAAGAATTGAAATCAGAGACTCAAACAGAATGTTGTACACCAGTGTTCACCAGTACTATTTGCAACGATTAAAAGGTAGAAACAACTAAATATCCATTGACAGGTGAATAGATAAGCAAAATGCATATACATAAAATAGAACATTATTCAGGTCTCAAAAAGGAATGAAGTTATGACACATGGTATAAAATGGATAAAACTTGAAAACGTAAGTGAAATAAACCAGACACAGAAGGATGAATATTATATGACTTGACTTATATCATGTATATAAACCTGGATGCCAAAATAAAAACAAGACCAGAAAGCCCTCTGCTCTTTAAGAATTGGAAGGCTATGAATCAGGGTACTTGTGGATATAATAATCACGGTACAGGAAGGGCTAGTGTCCCACATTGTCTAAGAAAGAGAGGACAACTTTCCAAAATCTTTCCAAAGATTCTATGCCAAAGAAAACATCAGCACCTCCAGATTCCATGTCTATATCCCCAAAACCTCATGTTGAATCTTTGTAAGTGTAAGAGTAAAATAACATGACTGTCTGTTGGCACTAGTGCCTCTAGATCTACCATCTGTTTTGATCAGTGATGACTTGGAGCATCACTGATTTGTGCCTAGTCCTTCACTTATAAAAATGACTTAGTGAGGATACACAGAGGTCAATGCCTTGGAGAGAAAAGTTTAATGTTACTCACAGTTCTCCTAGAAGGGACAAGTATGAGTGCCATGCAGGGCCACCATGGGAGCCCTGGGAGACAGAGCGAAAAGAGGGAACGAAGGCAAAGAAGGCACAGACCAGAGCCTCTACTGGAGTTTCCATGGGAAGGGCAAGGCAGAGAGAAGTAAACAGTGTAGGATTTGCTAATTTAATGATTCCAACTGGCTGTGGGTCAGAGGGACTCTCTTTAGTTGTCTAGTATCGGCACTGGGTCAATTCAAGGCAGGGGAAATACTGGCTTGGTGTATGACAGTCCCAGATGGGAGATGGTTAGGGGTGTGGACTTGAAAATGGGGGGTCCGCATATGAAAGGCAGGCTTACTGCCATATTGCTCACTGTCTCCAGGAATTAGGAAGCCTGGGAAGGCACCATCTGTCCAGCTAGAAGGCCACCTCAGAGATGTCAAAACATCATATCGTATAGCAAATAAGACACATGATTAGTACAATCAGATTCCTTAGAATTCTAAGATCACCCAAATAATGGAAATTTCTAACAGTCCTGCTTTTCTTCATGACACAAACAGTAACTGTTATTTTGGGCTCATTATCAGATGAATACAAGGTCTCCTGAAGTACAACCTGCATAAAATTTAATGAGTCGAGATCTACCCTGCAAAGGAACCAACTGATAAAATGTACTGCAGAAGGACTAATTTTAGAATGTACCAGAAAGCTCTCCTACACCTGGTCAAATTATAGCCAATCTAGATATTAATATAATGACATTATATATGATTTGAAATATAAACAAAGAATAAGGGATAGTCCCAGAAACCCTATAAGCAAAAGACTTCTCAGAACCAGGCAGAATGATTTCTGAAAGTCTGATTTTTTTCTCAGATAATCATTACCATTCGCACTGCAGAGCACATGAAATATTATACTCTGCTCCAGGGGTGTGAACTCAACAACACGGAAATCTCATAATTGCTATTATGGTTCAGAAATCTGAGAAGGGCCCTCTCCCATGACAGATACATGGGTATTTCCACACAAATTCTAACTTAACATTTTTTGTGTATTTTGAAATGAAAATAGATAAAATCAGGTTTATTCTGCAATAACACTCCCAATTCCCTTGTGGAATCAGTCCTTTACGAGATTGCAAATCATCTCAAATGGCTGAGCCTATGACCTTCTCTGGGGTGTGTTAAATTGTTAAGAATAAAAACAGTAAATATATACACTCATATCCTACGTGCTTTGGGAATAGTTCATGGCTTCAGAATGCTGTAGAAGAAACAGTGTTCCTAACTTCCTTAGTCACCCCAGTGAAAATGGGCAAAAAGTGTAAGAATTACTTGATGTATCAGTAATAGCCCCAAAACTTTCTGTCATAAAGAAGCTAGAGGTCCATAATGGAAAAAAAAAAAAAAAAAAAAAGGAAGAGGAAATAATTTAGCAGACCTCCATGCCAAACATACCCTCTGACTATAGAGCTTTTTCTAGAACAGAAGGAGACATTCATGGAAAAACTGTAAAGGTGAGACACTGTCTATAATCACAGTTTAAGGTATCTTTTCAGCAAATACTTCCAAATGGATTTCATAACCATTGTCTCCTTCCATGGGCTGTGGATATAAACTAGTCATAATATATGTATTTTCCTAGAGAGATTGAAACAGTTCTTTATTAAAAAAAAAAAAAACTTAGTACTCACAGTGGTTTAAAAATGATAATATATGGTTTCCTCTATTTAGGGAGTTGAAACATTCTGTCTGGACACCTGGGTGGCTCAGTCTGTTGAGTGTCCAACTTTTGGTTTTAGGTCAGGTCATGATCTCATGGTTCATAGGATCGAGTCCCACATCAAGTTTTGTGCTGGTAGCTTGGGATTCTCTCTCCTTCTCTATCCCTCCCCCACTAACATGTACTCTCTCTCTCTTTCAAAAATAAAAAAAAAGTACTTATACTGTCACTGTACAATGATAGATGGAAACATTTTCTAGGAAACTAATTTGAGATTTAGTCAAGGCTTCCTACATTTATCAGAAAATCCCCTGTTCTTGTAACCTGAGAGCCTTTGCAAAAGTGGAATGAGCAAATAGATTCTTGAAACTAAAATTATTTAAACTATCAGGCACCTTTGAAATCTCATTGCCCAAAATATTACCCTTAGCTTTCATGGCCCTGCCTCATTCCCCCTCAGGAATTTATATAGTTTCTCTCTTTGAGCTGATCATTGGTAGGCTCACGTCTGAAAAATACCTCCACTGACACTCCATTCCTATATTTCACAGGTGATGTAGCTGAATATTACAAAGGAACACCCTATATATCCAGTTTTCTCGTGGACTTTTACAGCATGTTTTTTTCACCAATCATTTAATTAGCTACTAGGTGATCTAAAAGTAGATGATTTGATGTTCTGAAAAAGACATCAGAGAAAGGCTATCTTCTGGCCTCACTGGTAAGGACCATACCCTGTAATCATGCCTAACACAATAGTAATTAAATTTGCAAGGGATTAATCTTTAAATGCACATTTCCCAATTCAAACAACATCACCCATTCTCAAATGACAAAAGTGGGAAGGTTACAACAATTAGATATCTTAAACTGAAGTTCTCTAAGGAATTCTGGAAGCAGATGGTCCATGGGAGTTTAATGATGACATAGGATCTTCAAGTAAGCAGTTTCTGCCTAAGACTCTCAGAGCCGATTCTGTCACATTCCTGGAACCACTGGCTGTCACATTCTCCTTTGTGTATTTCCTTTGGACATAAACTTGAAACAGTTTATTGTGGGAGCCCGACAGTGACCACAAGAAAGCGTGGTTAGGGATGTGGGGATGTGCCTGCACACTGGGCTCCCTGCCTGGGCAAAGCATGCCTGCAAACAGGATGCTCTGCCAGGAGGCCTGCACACAATATCCAAGTTTAATGGTCAGCTCACAAACGAGGGAACATGCCCTCCTTAGAAATAAGGAGAAGGCTGGAATTGTGAGCAGGCCTCTTAGTAAACATGTTGTGGTCGCTTCCTCCCTTTGCTCCCCCCTGTCCTTGGAATGTGTTTGGCTACTTGCCCTTAATTGGAAAAGGAATGCATCTTGTAGATTTCAGTTTGTATCCAGTTACCGGGGTATAAAATAAACCGCAAGAGGGGCTTGCGTAGAATTGTTCCTCTGGCCGGAGTTGTGTCTGTGTCTGTCTTTTGTGTGTGTCTTGTCCTCTGTGTCATTTCGTCCGCAACAGTTTATGTTATACACTTTTGACTTAAATGACAGCAACTTACCTAAGGCTGTGTTTTACTACAATCACTACCCTCACCCTAAAATTCTGATTTCACAAGTTATTGCTAGCACACTCTTGAGAATTGTCAGGCGTATCATTCCTTGCCAATTCTTAAGAAATTTCACATAATGGCCATAGTTTCAGGAAAGGTTATTAGAGTGCATCCTCATCAAGAATATTCTAAATATTAATTATTCTTAACAAATGGCAAGATGATTAACACTCAGGACAAGGTGGCTATAATTTTACTTATATAAAAACCATAACTCAACCTGTGCAATTTTATCTGTTTCTTACTGTAATTTGATGGTTATTCATGGTGTTTCTCTTGTAATAATATTACAAATCAAACTCCCAAAAGACTCAAACATTTGCAACTACATCTTTTGCTATAAAATGACAGGAATATAATAATGTATTCAGACCTATAGAAAACTAGAGAATGACATAAAAATGTGTTTGCCACACCAAATGATCCAGTAATGATTCAAAGGCAAACGCAGGATGATATGTTAGCCCACAAACTATAAATCAGACTTTGTAAATGAAACCTTAACATTGAGGACAATCAGCACCTCTGGTTGTAATTTGGGAAAGAGATGAACTAAAGGGGAGATTCTGAATGAGAGTTCTCTTGCCCTGGCAAAAACACGGAGTATCCTGCAACTGTGATGAAAAAATAAGGTTTTTTTTTTTAAGTTTATGCATTTATTTTGAGAAAGAAAGAGAGCTAGCACAGGGGAAGGAGAGAGGGAGAGAATCCCAAGCATCCTTCATGTTCAGCACACAGCCCAACACAGGGCTCCATCCTACAAACCATGAGATCGTGACATAAGCCAAAATCAGTCGCTTAACTGACTAAACCATCCAGATGCCTCCACCAGAACCAGTTTCACTTGCATCTCAGGGTCAGTGATAACTCAGGGTGGTGCCATCACTTTTCAAAGCCAGCCAACCAGTGACAGGATACATTTCAGCAAGTCCACCAACTGGCCGCACAAACCCGTCAGGAGCCACCCTTGTGAAAGCGTTTGTCAGCACCATTTACACACCACAAAGTAACATGAATTACCGAGATAATGAAACCAAATAAATGGCTCCGGGCTCCACCTTTGAAAGTCTACCAATCTCTCTCTCTCTCTTTTTTTTTTAATTTCTAGGAGAGAGAGAGAGAGAGAGAGACAGCGTGAGCAGGGGAGGGTCAGCGAGAGAGGGAGTCACAGACTCCGAAACAAGCTCCAGGCTCTGAGCTGGCAGTCAGCACAGAGCCCGACGCGGGGCTCGAACCCACGAACCGCGAGATCATGACCTAAGCGAAAGTCGGCGCTTACCCGACTAAGCCACCCAGGCACCCCGAAAGTCTACCAATCTCTTAACTTACACACTTCTCAGAATCCTATAGGAGATCAATGCCTTGCTATGCTTGGGGTGACTGTTCCTTCAAGTGTAGTTTTCCCTGACTTAAGAATATAAAAGTTTGACTTCATTAAATGCTGTCCTTCTTTGTTAATCTCATAAAAAGATCTCATTAATCAATTTAGCTTTTTATACTGAGGAAGCTGAGCTTCTGCCTTCTTTTAAATATGTAGACAGTTAACGCAAGACAAGGAAAGGTAAAGAACATGTTTACAAACTGGCAAATAGATCCATTGAATGTTTCAAATTTCTCCAAGGAAAAGCCTCTGCTACTTAAGAGAGGGGGGAGAAAAGCAATAAAAAGATAACGATTTTATTCCAGAAGGTTCAGAAGCACTTGCCTGGATTTCTGTTAAGAGAAACAAGAAAGCAGACATTTCTCAGAACAGCCTTACCTTCAGGGAATTTCAGGTTAACATGCTGTCCACCATTGGTTCCTTTTGAGGTCTTGTCTTACTCTGCTTTCTATACCTATAAAAGCTTTGTGAGCTCAAAGTTTATCTGCCTTCTTTTAGAGCTTGGCCTGAGTTTACATGAGGGAAAGGCAAATAGTAAACCTTAACATACAAGAAGATGGTTGTATTTTATATGTTATCATATGTACCAATATGTTTTCCTAGAATAACCACTTCTTTTTAGATCTGAGAACACACAACACCTTGCCTTCCCCTCCATTTTCCCAACATGCAAATTATAGACAGATAACTCATTCAAATTCTTACAGGACAGAAAAAAAAAAAAACATATGGCATTTAGACTTCTTTTAAATGAACAGGTATCAAGGGGGCAATGGAAGACCATCTAATAATTTGGGTTAAGTACTCCTGGACTTTAATCCATTATTTGTTTACAGACTCATACCTGCTTCTGTAAAATGTAAAAAACACCAAAAGCAAAAGAAGAGATGATCTTATAACAACAAAATTCAAAACACTGGATTCTTCCCATGTTGGGGCAAGAATTGAGAATCCTTCACATAATGCACATATGAAGACCCATTAATATGCTATTTCTTGTAAGTTAAAAGTAATATAGTCATAAAACATTTCCTTAAATGTTATTCAAATGTAATTTAAATTTTAATACTGGCCATTTTCCCCTGATCTCTAAGTGATTCATAATTACTGATTATGTGATATGGGAATCAATGAATTGGCTCTCTGTATGGGCATAATTTAAGAGATAATAAATACATTTAATAATTTCAAAGCTTTCCTTAAATCTTGGTTAACATTCTTGCCTTGAAATTGCATTACTCCTTAGAGAATGTGCTTAAATACAGTTTTTCCCTCCAAACTCTATCATAACAGTTTGATCAATTAAAACTAGAGCATAAGTTATTCTTAAAACTGTAGATGGAATAGGAAATATGCAGTTTGAATAGAAATAAAAAGAAACTACACAATACTTGTTTATTGCAGGTTGACCTTCTTTAAGACCCCAAGTACTGGTTGGCATTGAGTACAAGACTACACATGATAGAACCTTTAAGACTGATGGGGACGAAGGACACATCTCTGAAGAAATCAACAAATTACCACTGCGTGTAAGTTGTATATTTCAGAGACGCGGTGTGTACTTGCAATATCAGTTGGTGTCCCAAGAGGAATCAGGTATCATGATGAGATTGGATATTTTTTTTATTTTTATTTTTTTACAAATAGTTTATTGTCAAATTAGTTTCCACATAACACTCAGTGCTCATCCCCACAAGTATCCTCCTCCAGAATGGATATTTATAAGGATGTGTGCAAGGTTAAGTACAGCTAATGCCTTAGCACCCAGAGCTTAACAACTCTAAGGACCTATGACCAGACATAGGCATTTCCCATGGGGAGACAGCTGCTTCCAGAACCCAAAGACGAACACCTAAAAGAAGCAGTGACCTTAGGTGAAGGATCACAGTCACCGACACCTCAGGGGTGAGCAGGCAGGGGACCGTAGGAGCAAATATTCAAATCTTCTCCCAGATGATGATCTGCTCCATTCTACAAGTTCAATTGGAAGTGTGAGGACAAAGGAGCCCATTGAAACAGGCTGTAAACATCAGCCCGAGAAGGTAGAGCACAGTGGGGAAGGCAGAGACGAGGTCTGGGGGAGCTCATGGGGACACCCAGCACACTAGCTTTGCTGCTCTTCAAGGGATGGTGAGAACACCGCCTGTCCACTGAGCCCATCCTCTCTGAAGACCAGCTGCTCTCCCAGCCCTCGTCATGACCACACTGTTGTTTCTCTCCTGGAGAGTTGCTCGGTGTGACTCACCATGAACAGAGACACTACCTCATTATCAGTGTCTTCCTAGCACCTGACAGAGTACCTGGTATCAAGGGTGAACAATGAATGCTTGTTGATTGAACAAATGTATAATCTACTGGCATAATCGTATTTTTTGTTTTCTGGGTTTGTTTGTTGTTGTTGTTGTTGTTGTTGTTGTTGCTTTTAGGTAGGCTCCAGCCCAATGTGGGACTTGAACCCACAACCCTGAGATCAAGAACTGCATCCTCCACCAACTGAGACCCTGGCAGAATCATAGTTTTCAATATTATTTTTATAAAAGAATTTCTCATCAAATGGGAAAAAATGCACATGGTGGAACTTGGTTCTTTCAGATATGCGACTAGCTCCGTGTTTACTTCAGGTGACAATCTTAGTTTTTTCCTCAGATCTATTTCAAAGGGCTTTCAGAATATTGTGTTTCCCTGCCATCCATCACTATTGCATGTCCTCATAAAGTTTATCCATGATAAAGAGGCTCCAAGATTCTGATTTTCTCCTAAATCCTGTCCAAGACCCTCTTTGTCCTTTGGTCCCAGTCTGGTGCCATGTCCCCAACTCATCTCTAAACACAGAGTAAACTCTCAATGGTCATCAAGTTCATTTTTGACCAGTCTCTTCAATTCAAACTAAAATTAAGGGAGTTTTCAAGTAAATTCCCTGAGTGAATGATTTAAGGATCCAAGTCCATTTTCTGCATACTCAACTCTGGTAGTTTTTCCAGCTAAGCTGAGGTCGGCTAGTCCTGGGCCTCAGGGCTCCTCAGTTCCCTCCCTGGGTTTCTCCTAGAGAATCCCAAAGCTCTCTCGCTTTTATTCTCCTACCTGGGCATGTTTCCAGAGTGCCACTGGCTGCTTGAAGTGGCATTTTTATCAAAATATTTCTTCCAAACAGGCATAGCATGAAGCTCAGTCTGATGTATCTGTCAATGGCTATTAATTTGCACATGAAATAATAGCTCACATTTATCTAGAGCCAGCTTTTCTTTTCAATTCACTCACTTAATACTCCTCGGCCACCCTGTCCAATAGATACAATTATTAATTCCATTTTCTGAGATGAGAAACTGCATATAATCAGTTAATTCCATTGCAATGACCCACATTGGCTTGGCCCAGCCTGAATCAATACCCAGCAAGAGGAATGAATGGGTGACCATGAATCTTGGTCCTAATCAAGACCCACTCCAGCTGCCTGGTCAGGAAAACCTACTCTGCAACTGGGTAGCAGTGGAATGTAATTAATGCCGAGAATGAACAAAAACATCTCATTTACAAGGATCAGAGCACTGTGGCCAGGAACCGACTGTGGGGCAGATCTTCCCGGGCACAGATCCTGGTCGCTTCACTTACTAACCATGTGACTTCAGGAAAGTTCTTTAACATTTTGGGGCTTCAATTTTTTTTATCTGCAAGTGAGGATTATAATGAGACATACCTCAGTAAGCATGATGTAAGGATTACATTAGCATATGTGAGTTAATATTGAGAAACAATTTATAGCCTGGTACTGTGTAATTCCCAATTCAGTTTTATTTACCAAGCACATATATAACATTTATTGTCTCCGTTTCTTAAATGCTAAAGTGGAGATACGGCTTCAGGCCAGTAATAAAACTTCTCAAACTTACACATTTTAAAAGTCTACAATATTTCTCACAGAAAGGAAACATTTGAAAATGAGGGTCTTTGTCAGCCTAGTGGAAGACAGGTCAGGAGAATATGTTTTAATGCTATAAACAAGCTTGTAAGTCTTTAGCAAGTGCTCCCCAACACATAACCTCATTTCCTAGTCTTACAAACCAGGAACTGGAAATGATTCCCATTTTAAAGATAAGAAAACTGGGGCTTCTGGGTGGCTCAGCTGGGTAAGCATCCGACTCTCAGCTGTTGCTTAGGTCATGATCTCTCTCTCTCTGCCCCTCCTCCACTCATGCTATCTCCGTCTCTCTCAAAATAAATTTTTTAAAAACCTGTCTTTAAAATAAACAAACAAATAAATAAATAAATAAAAATGAACAGTTCTAAAGGATCAGAAGCTTCAAGTACTAGATACAGGACAAGATGGGAGGAACATCTGTTGTTTTAGTTTCCTTTTGTAGCTGCAACAAATAACCAAAGGCTTAGTGTCTTAAACCACACAAATTTATTATCTTAACAGTTGTGGAGATGAAAAGTCCAAAATGGCCTCCGTAGGGCTAAAATCAAGCTGTCATCAGGGCTTCATTCCTTTTTGGAAATTGTAAGGGAGAATCCATTTCCTGGCTTTGTATAGCTTCTAGAAGCTGCCCACAGCCCTTGGCTCATGGCCCCTTCCACCATTGTCAGCGCTAACAACAGCTTGTTGAGTCTTTCTCAACTCACATACTCTCTCTGCTGCTTCTGCCTCCTTCTCCCTCCCACTTTTGAGGACCCTTGTGATTATATTGGTCCCATCTGGATAATCTAGCATAGTCCCATCTGAAGGTCATTTGATTAACAAACCTTAATTCCATCTGCAACCTTAATTACACTTTGCCATAAACATAACCTATTCACAGGCTTTGGGGATTGATATATGTACATATTTGAGTGTCTTTATTCTGCCTACCACAGATGGATAATACAAATTATCAAAATTAATGTTAAATCAAACCTGTTATAAATATATTTTGAATTTTTATTAAAAAATTGACAGTGCTATGTTTAAGCTGATGATTTATTATTTCATGTCTGTAGTATTTGTTTTAAGAGAACAAGATGATTGATTAGGTATCTCCAAGAAAAGTCACTCTCACATACCTCTGAACTGTGGAATTGAATATAACCAACAGATGGGCACCTGGTTGGCTTGGTGAGTGGAGTATGTGACTCTTAATCTCAAGGCTGTGGGTTTGAGCCCCTAGCTGGATGTAGAGATTATTTAAAACATAAAAATTCTGGGGCACCTGGGTGGCTCAGTCAGTTGAGTGTCTGACTACGGCTCAGGTCATGATCTCACAGTTCATGGGTTTGAACCCCACATCAGGCTCTGTGATGACAGCTCAGAGCCTGGAGCCTGCTTCAGATTCTGTCTCCCTCTCTCTCTCTCTCTCTGCCCCCTTCCACTCACACTGTGTCTGTCTGCCTGTCTCTCTCAAAAATAAACAAATGTTAAAAAAATTTTAAACCATAAAAATTCAAAAGAAAAGAAAAGAACCAATGGAACATATCATCATCAGGCGTTTTGAGCTGTCACTCTGCCTATAGCTTGAGAAGAAATGCTAAGTGTACACACAAATCTCAGCCTTCAAACACTGACAGCATTTAATTTTTTACATCTTGCAGAAAACACTAGATTACCAAATAGATACATGGGTCCAACTTAGGCCAGAGATTTAAAAGTAGTGTCCTACCAACCACTTCAGACCTGAAGACATGTAGAGATGTCCTCTTTCTCCTGAGTGATTTTTATCTTTTTTTCCCCAAAATTTTAAATCAGTTAATACTGAAAAATCAGGAATCCGAGCCTCTTTGCAAATAAACATGATGTGATAGTTGTTTGGCAATACTGTCTATTTTCCTGCAAGCTAATAACATGCAGAAGCAGAAGAACGGTCATCCCAGGTGATGGGCAAATGCCACTCGGCTCTGGTTCTGCTCCTTTTATACCCAGCCCACTTAACTTCCAAGGCAGGTAGATGTTTGCACCTGGGCCCCTTATTCTGGGCTAATATGCAGAAACAGCCCAAAGGGAGGGGGACTTCATCCACAACCCCTGCAGAAGGGAGGAAGAAGGTAGAAGGAGGGGAGCAAGCCTGGGTGCAGCTTGTGGGAAACTGTTGAAGGAACAAAATGGGGACTAAAAACCTGGTTCTTGAAGGACACAGGGACTTTAGGAGAGGAAAGTTTGGGGACCCAGAGGGAGAAGGTCTGAGGCATGTCCAAATGTGCTAGGAGAGAGAGGGCCTAGAAAGATTGGGGTTTACTGGTTTTTTTCCAATAGTAAATCAGATAAAAAATAATAACTTCTAATAGTAACTAAGCATTTCCAGGTGTCACACCGTGCTTGGAGGGTTATGGGCATCAGCTCATTGAATCTTCCCAAAGATGTTGGGACACAGCTTATAGTTTTATCCTTATCTTGTAGATGTTAGGAAAATTTGTCAAAATTATAGAGCTAGTAAAAAGAGGAAGGAAGGCGGGTGTTATGCTGAGCGAAATAAGTCAGGCAGAGAAGGACAAATATCATATGTTTGCACGTATAGGAGGATTAGGAGGAACTTGACGGAGGAACAAGGGGGAGAAGAAGGGCCGAAATGGTGGGGGAGAGGGAGAGAGGCAAACCATGAGAGACTCTTGAATGCTGACAAAAACTGAGGACTGATGGATGAGGGGGGGAGGGGGGAATGGGCATGGAGGAGGGCACTTGTGGGGATGAGCACTGAGTGTTATGTGGAAACTAATTTGACAATAAACTATTTGTAAAAAAATAAATTAATTAAAAAAAAAAGAGGAAGGAAGGGGGGAGGGAGGGAGGGAGGAAGGAAGGAAAGAAGGAAGAAAAGGGAAAGAAAGGAAGGGGAGAAAGAGAAAAAAAGAGAAAGAAAGAGTAAAAGACGGCAGCTCCGGGATGCCTGGGTGGCTCAGTCGATTAAGCGTCCGACTTCGGCTCAGAGCATGATCTCATGGTTCGTGGGTTCAAGTCTGGCATCGGGCTCTGTGCTGACAGCTAGCTCAGAGCCTGGAGCCTGTTTCTGATTCTGACTCCCTTTCTCTCTGACCCTCCCGTGCTCACGCTGTCTCTCTCTATCTCTCAAAATTGAATAAAACTTTTAAAAAAAAATTTAAAAAGAGGGCAGCTCCATCTTCTAAGGGTTCTTCTGCACTGTGTACCTCACTGTGGCTCCCTGCCACGCAGTACCCTTTATTATGCCTCCAGGTAGCTCCAAAGTGAAATAACAATACTAGTCACATCTTTTATTTAAAATTTATTCCATTTATTGCGGGTTCACCTTTTTTTTCCTTTGCTCCTTTGCCAGGCGAATCCTGGAATGGAGCACTTGCTGAGTGCATCTGAGGAATTCGCAGAGGCAGAAAAGAAGCCAAGCTGTGGGCAGATACCCACGAGAGGACACTTGGTTCCAGATGCTTCCGAGCATCAGGGGTCCCCTCGAGTCCTCAGTAGGATCCTTTCTTTTCCATTCACATTCATGGTGCTTGATTTGGAAAATAGGAAGTAGGGCCTGGAGCTGCTAGAGTTCTGAGACCCGCTGGGAGTCTTCAGTGTTCTCAGGACACGGAGATGGACAGCAAGGCAGGGGGGGTCCTCCAGGGGCTTTGCAGGAAGAGCTCATGGGACGGGGTGGGGGGGGGGGGGGGCACTGTCCTGAGAGGAGGACAAAGGGATAGGCTCATTTATTTGTGGGGACACATGGGAGTCCCTGGAGGACTTCCAGAAATCACTGGGATGGGAAGGGTCTTTGGAGCAAAGGGATGATGCACCATCACTAACATAGCAGGGATTCTACAATCCAAAGCCCGCCAACGAGATACGTATTTCATCCACTTGCACTGCCCCACGAGCACTTCCCGAAATCTTTCAACTGAGATGGTTTACACCAGTCCTGCAGATGGGCTTCAGCTTCTCCCATTTAAGTACCTACATCTTTTTAGCGGCGCCCACAATTTTAGAAGGATTTCACCCAGGAGATTTTGTTTAAAGGATTCCCCCACCCCAGCACTAGTGAAGGGACTTGGAAACAGGATGGAAATATAAATCAGGATAACTTTTCTAAAGGGCAGTTTAGCAATCAGATCAGAAGCCTCCAGTACGTGCCTAACTCTGACCCAGTAACTTCACTCCCAGGAAATATCCTCAGACATTCTTACAAAGATACTCATCACAGCCTTGTTTCTAATGACCCTTGGAAACCACCTAAGTTCCCCCAAATAGAGATCGTATATCTAAATGCCTGAACTGTATTCAGGCCCGATGTTAAGAGAAGAAAATCCATATGCATGTTATTAAAAATATTTGTTTACTCCTCATCAAATGAGCATTACATGCTAGGAATCATCTCTGGATGACAGGTTTATTTCCCAAAGAATCTTTGGAATTGCAATGTACCAGGGAAAGAGCTTTCTCTGACCTCTCTTGTACCTAGAGGTTTAACCAAATGAGACGGCGCAGCGGTGTGATGGTGGTTCTTAGGAACCTTTAGGTGCTGCCCCGCAGGACCACCCTTTCCTCCTCACCCCCTCACCTTCTTCCTGGCTGGAGTAGAGATAGCACTTGAAGTTGTAGCGGGGAAAAGACCACTTGCTTGGAAGAGCAGAAACATTTCAGATACCAGTGCTGTAAACATTTGTGCACAGGTACTTGTGTGAACATCAACTTTCATTGTGCATTTTGCATTTCATTACCATCTTGCATTCCCATACCACATCACTTGGATCACTGGAGCTGGATCTGCTGATTGCTAGTCCAAACCTCTTTTTTCACAATGACCCTCTCCTAAGTTTACTTTTCAATACATTCGTATGTACCGTAATCCAACATTTTCACATAACTCTACTGAATGAAGGCCATACAACGACTGACATTTGTTGTTATTTTAGTCATCTCCCCATAGAGGCATGAGCACCTTCTCATCCGCTACATCGGTGACTTGATGTCATTTCTATCTAGTCCAAGTTGGAGAAATGCAGTGAGAGGGGCAAGTAGATGCTATGGAGGCTCTGCAGCCAGCAGCCAACAGCCAGCAGAAACATGGCGAGATCTAGTACCTTCCAGGAGAGTTGGTAATTAATGTTCCTAAAATCTCAAATCATGGCTTCAATCTTTAGAGGATTTTTCTCCTTGGGGCTCCTGGGTGTCTCAGTCTGTTAAGCTTTTGACTCTTGATATCAGTTCAGGTCATGGTCTCACAGGTTTGTGGGTTCGAGCCCTACATCTACTCTGCTGGGACAACCTGCTTGGGATTCTCTCTCTCTTCCTCTTTGCCCCTCTCCTGCGCATGCATGCTTTCTCTCTCAAAAATAAATAAACATTAAAAGAAGAATTTTCTCTTTGAAGGTACTTAAAGTATCTTCTTAGTCGATGCTGAAAACTCCTCTATTCCATTTCTCATCATCAATGCATAATTCCCATGAGCCAAGCAGTGATCTCTCACAGACGCTTGACATTCTACGTACTGGAATTCTTTGTAGGTTCTGTGGCCTTGGGCATTTCTAAACTATAACATAGACTCTTGGTTCCTTCAAGAAAATAATATCTTTTATTCTAATGAAATACTTTGATTATTTGGGGCAAACATTTGGAAAAACATATAATACAAATGATTAAGATCTGCTTATGAAGAGGACCCATTTCCCCTCCTTTATCCCTGTTGATACAGCAGAGGGAACGTACTGAACAAATAACAGCCTTGAAAAAGGCTGCAATTACCTTTTAAGAGGTTCAAAGGGGTTAATTCCTAATAGAGAAAATGTGTTTCTTTTGCTTTTTTTTTTTTTTAAAGCACATTTCTACAGAACTGTAGAAACATTAAATGATGTTTTGGTCACATTTAGGAGAAGCTGATTTAACAAACAGACCTCAGACTGCATGATGGTTCAAACACCATGAAAGTGGGGTGATTGTTGTACACATAGCCTTCCAGGCAAACACCAGGGTGCTGGGCTGCGGGGGTGGGAAAGGAACTGCTGATGTGTCAACAACACAAATGACCCTCAAACTGGTCATGCTGAGTCTTTTATGGTCCCTGTGGCAACACCAATGCCTCAGCCAACACGTAGTTTCCAAGGACTTACAGCTCACCTTCAACCAGTACATGAGCGAGGCTACGAGTGACTCATACCAGTACTGACACATGCCATTTTCTTTTTTTTTTTTTTTTAATTTTTTAAATGTTTGTTTACTTTTGGGAGAGAGAGAAACCAAGTACGAGCAGAGGAGGGGCAGAGAGAGAGGGAGACACAGAATCCAAAGCAGGCTCCAGGCTCTGAGCTGTCAGCACAGAGTCTGACATGGGGCTCGGACCCACAAACTGTGAGATCATGACCTGAGCGGAAGTGGGACGCTTACCCGACTGAGCCACCCAGGCGACTGACACCTATCAGTTTCCACTGCTCACGTTCCATTGCCCAGTTACCAGGCCCCATTTAAAGGCACCAAGACAAGGAAATAAGGCCCCTCCCTGGGTAGCCACTGCCTGGGGATGACTCTAACCTATGGATGGGGGAATGACAGCCTTTGATGGACAGACAATAATCCCTGTTTGCCAAATTACTGTTTGAAGAATTTTGCATTTGTTTGGTTGATTTCTAGAATATACTGGGACATTAAGACAGGTCTTGGATTTTTTTCCCCCTAAATCTTTTCTTCACTATTTTTTCCAAATGTCCAATGGTTTCGTTTTTATTAACCACATGCAATCTAGGCAAGATAGTATAAGCTGGTACCCGACAGTGTTTTTAGATCTCCCTTCTTACTGTCTCTCTCTGTTCCCATCTTCAGCCTTAGGTGAACATTAAATCTTCTCCTTCTTTATGTAATGGCTCTTAACTCTCATTAATTCTAGTTCTGTTTGCTGTAGGCCCTCAGTTCTATCTTCTAATTACAGACTTCCTGTCAGTAATATCTAATTTACCACTTACCCTTTGAGATTTTTTCCCCACAATTATAGTTTTTGTTAATATGATGATTTCTCTGAATTTCCCTGATCTTTGTTCACCATATGCACTATTTGACTTACAGATTCTACCCTTTCTATTAACTCTTCAAGTATATTAAGTATAGTTATTTTCAAATCGTTCCTTGAGATTTGAAATAGCTGCAAACGTTTACCAACTGAAGGCCACATCCCTCATGGAGGAATGTTCTCTGTGTGCTTATGTTCTTTCCTTACCTAATGGGGTGGGGGAGCTGTTTCAGGGGGATACACTTTGTCTCTGGGGGTAGAAGCCCTTGCAGTGAGAAAGTTATACATTTGTCTCTGCCTAGCCCACAATATTTTATCAGTCCTGGACTAATATTTTTTCCCATCAGCATTACTGAAGTATATAAATGACACAAAATAAACTTTAAGGGTAAACCTTGATCATCTTTGACAAATATATACATTAATGTAACCATTAAAGTCATTTCTATTTCCACTGAAATTTTCCTTGGAGATGACGGGCTCCCCACTCCAACCCCTAGCCCCCAGCAACCCCAAATCTGCTTTCTGTCACTATTATTTTGAAATAAAAAATGAAATAATAGATCATGTAAAGTCCCTGTGTGTGTCTTGTTTGTTTCACTTAGTATAATGTTCTTGAAATTCACTTATGTTCTCGTACATATCCATAGTTTCTTTCTATTGCTGAGCCATATTACATTTTATATATATACCACAATGTGCTTAACATTTGCTAGTTAGTTGCTGGACATTTGGGCCATTTTCACTGATTTGCTACTATGAATAAATCTGATGTGAATTTTGCCCACAAATCTTTGTATGGACAGATGTTCCCATTTCTCCTTGAGTAAATATCTCAGATGAATTTTGGTGTTTCATAATAAATGTATGTTTAGTTGAAATTGCCAAACTATTTTTCAATATGGCTATCCTATTTTGTACTCTCACCGGCTATGAAAGAGTTCTCCTTGTTCCCACCAATACATATTCATTCCCATCAATACATATTACTAGTGTTTTTAGTTTTAGACACCACAGTGGGTGTGTAGTAATAGCTCATTGTTCCCTGGGAACTGAGATGTCAACTATTTTTTTTCACATGGTGGTTATTTATGTATATCTCTCATGAAATGCATGTTCAAATTTTGAGACTTATTTGTTGTTGGATATTGGCTTTAAATATTCTGGATACAAGTTACTTCTTATATTTTTTAGCAGATCTTTTCTTCCGCAATATGGCTTGCCTCTTGCATTTTATTAACTGTGTCTTTCAAACAGTAAGTTTTACATTTTGGCAAAGAATCATTTATTATAGTTTTCTTTCATAGGCTTTGCTTTTGCATCCTAGAAATCTTTTGCCTAACTCAAGGTCACAAAACATTTTAGCCTAGTTCTGTAGTTTTAGCTTTTGCCTTGGTCTGCTATGTTTTGAGTTAACTTATATATAAAGTATAGTTAATTATTGTGACTTATTTTCTTATACGAATATATCCAATTGTCCCACAATCATTTTTGGGAAGGACTATACAAGTTTGTTTCATAAAAGATCTTAACTAGAGTCTATTTCTGGACTTAAATAATATATTTCGATGTCCGTGCCTCCCTTCTACTATGCTGCCCATCACCCTATATACTATTACTACACATGTAATAAATACGCAACACATTTTTCCTATTTTTACTTCAAATGGCCATTTATCTCTCAGAGAAATAAACAATAAGAAAAATATCTTTCCTTGTACCCATACATTAATCATTTCCAGTGCTCAACATTCCTTTGTTTAGAACCATTTTCCCCATCTGGTATCCTCTTTTCTTCTTTTTGAAGAACTTTCTTTAATATTTCCTGTAGTGAAGGTTTATAGGCAAGGAATTTCCTCCTCTTTTACTTGCATGAAAAAGTGTTTTTTGTCTCTGTTTTAAAAACTTATTTTCCGGGGCACCTGGATGACTCAGTTGGTTAAGCATCTGACTTCAGCTCAAGTCATGGTCTCACAGTTCGTGGGTTCCAGCCCCACGTTGGGCTCTGTGCTGACAGCCAGCTCAGAGCCTGGAGTCTGTTTCAGATTCTGTGTCTCCCTCTCTTTCTGCCCCTCCCCTGCTCACACTGTCTCTCTCTCAGAAATAAATTTAAAAAAAAAAATTTAAAATGTAAAAAAAAAAATAAAATAAAAATAAAGACATATTTTCCTAATCATAGAATTTTCAATTGACACAATTTCTTACCAGTAATTCAGAGAAGCCATTCCATTCCCCTTGTATGCATAGTTTCTGTCAGAAAGTCTGCTGTTCTCTGAGTTTTCTTCCTCTATCTAACGTCTTCTTTTCCTCTGGGTGCTTTTAAGATGTTGTCTTTTTTTTCATGGTTTCCAGAAATTCAGTTCTGATGTTCCTTGTCATATTCTTCAACTTTCTACTTCAAGAGGTGTTGATCTTCCTGACTATGTGGGTTTGTCATTCCTCCCAAAGGTGATAAATTTTTGGTCATTATTTCTTAAGATATTTTTCTTCCCCTTCTTTTCTTCTATTCTTTTCGGACAACGATTATAAATATGTGAAACTCTTTGATATGATGCACAACCCACTCATTCTTTGTTTCTCCAGTCTTGTTTCTCTCTTTTCCTCATTTCAGATGCCTTCTACTCACTAATCTTTTCTTCTGAAGCATATTTTTTGTTCCAGGTATTGTATTCTTCCTATGTAGAAGTTTCATTTCTATCTTTTTCATATGCTTATAATTATGGCTTATTTTACTTTCCTCATCAAGTACGTGTTTTCCTTTATAATCTTGAGCATTAAGGGTTATTTATAGTTGCTACTTTACTTTTCTTATCTGCTAATTCTATTACCTATCTCTGTAATTTGCCAGGTGATTTTAAATTAATTTATTATTCTCCTTGTTCTAAGTAGTATTTTCTTGTTTCTTTGCATGCTTGGCATTTTGCTGATGAGTGTTGAAAGTTGCAAATCTATGTTGTTTAGTTTTGAATTTTAGTTTAGTCCTGTATAGAGCAGAGGGACCTGTTCTGATCAATTGTGTTATTTTAGATTGGCTTAACCATTTCAGGATTTGCTTTTAAAATGTCCTGAGGGTGGATACACAGATGATCTTCTTATTATAGACTGACTCTAGACATTGAGTTCTGTATTATACTTTTCCACATCACACAGGCAATGGGTTCTTCTTCTTTCTCATGGACAACCCCACACAGACATGGGTTCCTATGTAGTGAGCACAGGCAGTTTCTTTTTAGGTCAAGGATAAGACTGACTTCCCAGTTCTTGACTCTATATAAGAAGTTCATTTCCAGTTGCTTCCAACACAAAAATACAGTCCTTGCAGAAGCACCATCTGGTTCCGACTATGCCCCCCACCTCTCCATAAGGATATCTACCACCTCAATTAGAACCTACGCCATCTTCCTTTTTTTTTTTTTTTTGTAGAATTCTTTTTTTTTTTTTTACCAATAGTTTATTGTCAAATTAGTTTCCACATAACACTCAGTGCTCATCCCCACAAGTGCCCTCTTCCATGCCC